>NW_026652285.1:48378509-48414731 GCF_009828535.3 Hylobates moloch | reverse complement strand
ATTTATATATTTATAAATATTTATATATTTATATTTATATATTTATAAATATTTATATATTTATATTTATATATATAATTGTTTTTGAGACAGAGTCTCCCTCTATTGCCCAGGATGGAGTGCAGTGGTGCGATCTCCACTCACTGCAACCTCTACCTCCTGGGTTCAAGTGATTCTCCTGCCTCAGCCTCCTGAGTAGCTGGGATTACAAGTGTGTGCCACCACGCCCAGGTAATTTTTGTATTTTTAGTACAGACAGGGTTTCACCATGTTGGTCAGGCTGGTCTTGGCCTGCTGACCTCATGATCCACCTGCCTTGGCCTCCCAAAGTGCTGTAATTACAGGTGTGAGCCACCATGCCCAGCTAAATATAATTATTTTTAAAAATCAAATAAAAAGCATCTCTAGTGCACTATTAGAAACAGGAAGAAGTCCAAAAGAAATAACTGGAATAATGGCCTAATCTTATTTGCTAGCCCATACAATGAGATAGTGGCTGACATTTATTTCCAACCGGGATGGTTTTTAGCAATCCCGAAACCCTGGTTGATCTCAATGGAAATCTCTTTTCAAAATGATCAGTCAGTTATAGGTACATGAAGTCAGCTTGAAGATAGTTGATGACTTTTGGATATGGAATTGTCTATGTATGCATGATTATCACATCTATTCCCATAGTGACAAAGTGTTCAGATGAAGACAGATACAGATGAGGTCAGATATGAAGACAAGGTGTAGAAGGGAGAAAGAAGGTGGAGGAAGAATGGAAAGCCAAGGGGAATAAGGAAAAGAAAGACAAAAAGAGAAAGTCCCATTTTGCCTTTGCCTGATGGCTCGAGAGCATTTTAGTTTAGATTTATGTTGTTTTGTTGTTTATCTTATCTGCAGAAGTTCCACGGCCTCTGGATTTAGAACATTTGTGCTTGATAATCATACATTACTGAAAGATGGTCTATGAAAAAGTTTTGGATTTATGGGTATAAGGAAACACATGCTATACAATTTAGAAAATTATACATCCAGCTTTGTATATTTCTTTCAGATTTAAAATATCTTCACCATCTTCAAAACAGGATTCAAGTCATTCGCAAGCTGTTTGAGATCATCCTTGTATTTCTAAATAGGTCAGAGCCTGGGCCACAGCAAGTAGCTAAAAACCTGGATAATAGATCCTGTTCTTGTTGACTGGATGAAGTTAATAAAGCGTCTGAGTCTAGATCCAGGGAAACATTACTACCATTAAAACTGAAACAAGGTACAGCACAGTGGCTCATGCCTCCAATCCCAACCCTTTGGGAGGCCAAAGTGGGTGGATCACTTGAGGTCAGGAGTTCAAGACCAGCCTGGCAACATGGTGAAACCCCATTTCTACTGAAATACAAAAATTAGCCAGTGTAGTGATGCATGCCTGTAATCCCAGCTACTTGGGAGGCTGAGGCAGGAGAATTGCTTGAACCCGGGAGGCACAGGTTGCAGTGAGCTGAGATGGCGCCACTGTATTCCAGCCCAGACAACAGAGTGAGACTCTGTCTCACAAAAAGAAAAGAAAAGAAAAGAAAAGAAAAGAAAAACCTCTAACAAGTGTTTACAAAATATAGTCCACAAAACTTTAGACCCATGTGATGTTGATCAGTTTTCCAGGGATGAAAGATTGCATGATTCATAAGTTTAAGAAACTTGGGTTTTTGGATTTCAACAAAATGCAAATCCAATCACATGACTCTCCACAAAATGGGTATTTTATGCCAAGTTTCCCAACCCTTAGCCATTCCATGGGCTAACGTCCCATGGAATATACTTTGGTCTACTTCACCTCCTTCACAAAACAATCTCCATTTTCTTTTGGGGTAACCAGATGACTACTACCCATAGCTACAAAGTGAGGAGACTAGTTTCATTTTACTTAAAGTTACATGATTTGAGGGGAAGCAAAGGTCTATTTTTTAAATTATTTTAACATTTGTATAACCCCCCAAGTGGCAGGAGGAGCTGAAATCATTGTCACTGTATCAGAAATAACACACCCTGGGAAGGCATTGTGGCATAATATTGAAATCAACCAAGGCTCAGATCTGGACTTTAGAAACTATTTGCTGTGTGGCCTTGGGGAAGGTCTGATCAGCTCTAAGCCTCTTAATTTGCCTCTTTAACATGAGGGTGATGATGCAAACCTTCTAACATTGTATGAAGTTTAAATGAAGTAGTGTGTGGAAAAGCAACTTTCCTAGAGTTGGTTTCAGAGTTGACACAACATTAAAGTTAAGTTATCTTCCTCCTTTTCCTTCCTCCCTCCCCCCTCCTGCCACCCTCCCCCATCCTGGAGTCCAAATATTTCAGGAAAACTGATAAAGTAAATAAACATCACTCCTTAACTCTAAAATATCAAATTCAAGAAACTGGCACTCCAGTCTGGGTGGAGCAGATACATAGGTTTGATTCCATTCACAGATGATGAAGTTTCTAGACTCTTCCTCCTGAGACTCCATTCTGGAAAGGTCTCCTGTCAAAAAACACAGAGATCAATCTTGTCCCAAAGGTCAACATGTTTGTCACCTCCTGTCTAGACTATAGCAATGCTCGCAACCTGGACCTCCCACAGGGAACCGTCCGCTGACAGCAGATGACCCAGACGTGACAGCATGCCTGCTGGTTAGTCAGCCCACAGCAAGCCCAGCACACCCAGGCGGCTTCTCAGCCTTGGCTGCTGTTTGATGTCAAGTCCAATTTATGATCTGGGCTCTTGAATTAAATCACCAGGCAGTGATGAGCCCGGGCTGCTGGAAGACCTTTTCATTCCACACAGCCCACTGATAACTTGTTGGACATGGAGGTATTGGGACACGATGCAGATATCTTTTCATTAAGGTCTGTTTTTAATTAGAATAACTGGACCCATGTGTGCTTCTAGTTAACCATGTAGGTGTCGCCGGGCTAAGAGGAGTTTGCCTTTAGCCCTGCCTCCCCAGACCAGACACTGGGGTCCAGGACATATTAAAGGATTAAAGAAGTAAACTGATCACAAAGAGGTTTTATTCAAGAGCGAAAAGTAGTTAAAATTAGCATTCTTGCCCTCATTCCACCCCCTTCTCCAGGTCATTATTTTGAACTGCTTAGAATTCAAAATACATTTCTGCCTACAAGTCCAGAAGGTGTCACATTGAGATATTTTTTCGGCAGGGATGGTATCATCAACATTCTCTATCAGCTCCTTTGATGACCAATATTTCTAGTGTGTTCATTCAAAAGACACCAGCAAGAAGCTGTGAGAAAGTACAATTATGTAACATAACCCCACCCTGCAGGAGACAAGGGCTTTAGGCATGCAGCCTCGGTCAGGTCAGTGGGACAGAGTGGGTTGCTTTGAAAGGTCTGGTTTTTATTTTTTTTTATTTTTGTTTTTTTTTCCAGAATTCAACTTCTATCTTGAATTAAGCTAATCAACTTACCTTTGTTTGGTCTTTTGAAGAGAAGAGGCTGATCTTATCTACTACTTGTCAATTTGCCAAAAACATGTTTACTTTTATTTAGATGAACTTGGCTGCCAGCAATAGCAGTGAAAGAAGAGAAAGTATGTGGAGAATAAGAAAGACAGCCCAGCAGAATTGGGAAAGATTATTAAAAAGGAGCAGAATATTCTCTCCCAGAAAGTCAGAAATGAGAGAGAGAGAGAATGAGAGAGAGAGAGAGAGAGAGATTATGAATGAGACAGAGAGAGAGAGAGATTGAGTAATTCAATATAAATGTACAATCTCAATCTGCCAGATTATTCAATCTGCCATTGCCTTCTCCATCAGCATCAGAACCTCAGAGAACATGGAATTATAAACCAGATCCCATCCTCCAGTCACAAATTACACAAGCTTAGAGTGCTCAGAGGCAATGACAATATTAAAGAGTTTCAAAAATAAATTATGCTTCATTTCTATCTGAACAACTCCCTATAGCCTCCTTGATTCAACACAGCTTCTGACAATCCTTTCATTTGCATCACTCCTTTTCTTCCCATGAAATACCCTCCTGCAACTTGAGACAAGATGGAACATGCTGGCCCGGCGCGGTGGCTCACGCCTGTAATCCCAGCACTTTGGGAGGCCGAGACGGGCGGATCACGAGGTCAGGAGATCGAGACCATCCTGGCTAACACGGTGAAACCCCATCTCTACTAAAAATACAAAAAATTAGCCGGACGTGGTGGCAGGCACCTGTAGTCCCAGCTACTCGGGAGGCTGAGGCAGGAAAATGGCGTGAACCCGGGAGGCGGAGCTTGCAGTGAGCTGAGGTCGCGCCACTGCACTCCAGCCTGGGTGACAGAGCGAGACTCCATCTCAAAAAAAAAAAAAAAAAGATGGAATATGCTACATAGGAATCTTTGCGACTATCTAAGATTCCATCTAAATGTACACAGTCCCCATGGGATCAGACAAATGTGCTGTTCAGTTTTCCGGGCACACAACTTTATAATATCAGGATTAACAGGAGCTTGCACATTAATGCCTAGAGGTTTTTTGCCCTCTTGATATTCCTCAGATAAAACTCAAGGGGGTTAGGAGGTTTCCACATAGTTCTTTTTCCAAGCAGTCTGTCATTCTTGGTGCATCACCCACACTTTCCGAAAATGGCACAAAATCCAGCCAGACTCTTCCAAGAAAGGGATTATGTCACTCCTCAATCCTATGATGCCTCTGAAATAACCTAAACAAGTTTTCTTCCCACTGAAGGGGTACACCTTCAGTTCTTTCTATGGGCCAGGCATAAGATCTTGAATCTCTTCACTTTATTCTGTATTGATATAATTACAGAAACAGATAGTAGTGATTTTTTTCTAGATGAACACTTCATGCTGAGTGACACCTTCTCATTGTGGCCCACATGCTTTAAACTGTTGTCTATTTAATATTTCCATATCTTTCGTCATTCCCTTCCCCTGTGGTTTTCTTTCCTAACTGCTAGATAGTTCTGAGGCAGGGCACTGGACCAATGGCATTAAAAGGAACAGAAGAGAGAAATGAAGAGTAAGAGTCCTCTTAGGCAATCATATTAATTGACCTTTTGGTCAGGCTGTATGAAAAAGTATAAACCATACGTATACTACATATAAATCTTAGATCTTTACCATCTGGTTTCTCACACTCAGATGAGCCTTTAGAGCAAAAGGAAGAAGAATCACTTTGCAAGAAATCTGATTTGCAAAACACCTTTTTCGTGTGTGTGTGTGTGTGTGTGTGTGTGTGTTGGCTTTATTTGAGGTTAAAAAAAAATGATGAGATCTAAATTCCCAAATTGATAGTACTACAAAATTATATGTGGAGATTTCCAGAACATTTCCATTCTAAAACAAGTAAGCAAATAATTTTGTTCATCAGAAGACTCAAGATACAATTTATAAAAGTTTTGGCTAGACTAGACTAGAAACACTGAGAGAAATACTACATAAGTGTAAATAGATATTGTGAATTTGTACCATTAGGATTTAATGATGGAAGTATAAAAAGAAAATCTTAAATAAATGGGCAAAGTTAGCTGACACCAAATGCACTAGAATTTGTTGCCTCTACACGTCAAAGTAAAATGTCACAAGTGCCAAAAGGAAGGGATATGCAGAGTGTTATTGGCATTCCATCTTGCTGAGGAGATCAGAAAGATTTCATGGAGGTATTTGATCCGAGCCTTGAAGGCAGGCAGCATTTTGACAGGCAGCAATAGGCATAGAGGAAATTGCATAGTGAGGGAAATCATTTAAAGAGAGCTAAGGTAAACAGTTAGGAACTAATGCATACTTAAGGAACAGTGACCCATCCGCGGCTGGATGGAATACAAGTCATATAAAGAGGAGTAGTGGGTGATAGGCTGGAAATTTGGCTTGGAGTCAGGTCATGGAGTACCCTGAATTTCTCACAAAGTAATATGAACACTTGTGTCTGCTAATGGAGAATTGTTGAAGGTTTTTTAATAGAGAAATGATATAATCAGAATCAAGCTTTGAAAAGATTAATCTGGCAGTAAGATGTAGAATACTTTGGAAGAAACTGAGGAGTTACAAGGCCAGGGTAATAATACAGATAAGAGATAATGAGGGTCAGATCTACAATAGGAGAGTAAAAATGGGAAGAAAGTAGGAGATAGATGTGAGGAATGTTGAAAATATAGAATCAAAAGGACTCTGACTAATTATATTAGAAAATGTAGGGAAAGAAGGAAACTGGTCTGAGTAACTATAAGGGTAATGCTAATTATTGAAATTAAAAATAAACCAGAAGAGCACGTTTGTAGATGATGAGTTCAGATTTCACTGTGTCCAGTGTTCAGAGATATTTGTCATGAAAACATTAGCTGTATGGCCTATCCTCCTTGCTGCATCCTTACCCCTATACACCACATCCAGAAGCCATAGTGATTTGATTAAGAACTTAGTTAGGCTTTATAAGTAGCTAGGTGTTTGTGTAATGAATAAAACAAGCCATTAAGAAGTAGGCAGCCAAAAATGGGGCCATTACTTATTTCGAGGAAAGGCATGTGTTAGGGCAATAGTAACTCCTATGAATAGAAAGCCTATCAAATTTCAGTGGCCTAGCATTATAGAATTTATTTTTTCACTCATTTGAGTTTGGTTGCCACTGGCAGGAGAAGGGGGGACTCCATGTAGTCATTCAGGGACCCAGGATTATGAAAATTCTTTCATCTTGGCTTCCAAGGCCATCCTAGTATTATTGCCCAGTTAGCAGGGAACAAGAGAGAGAATGAAAAATTTTACAGAAGAATTCTAGGGACCAAGCCTAAAAATGGTATAGATCACTTTTGCCCACATTTCTTTGGCCAGAATTCAGTCACATTGCTATAACTTAACTGTAAGAGAGGCTCAGAAATATGGAAATAACTATGAGGCCAAGAAGATAAGGAAATAACTTTGTTAAACAGATAGTTGGCCTCTACCACTAGGTTGCAATTTCAAAGGTAAGGTGTAGGGGCTAAGGAGAAACAAAAAGAACCATAGCTCTCTCTATGGAAACACAAATTACTATTGCCATTGTGGAAAGAAGTGGCCTAACAGAGCATGGAGCATTTGACAAAATTAATTTCCTCTTCTTTACGTAGACCATATAGTATCTAACAATATTTTTTCTTAAAACTTGTGTTTGGGAAGAGTGTGTGTGTGCATGTGCATGCATGTGTGTGTATGTGTGTCAGTGGTGGACCACCCTACTCATACCTTTTCCCACAATGTTGATTTTTACTCTTATAGTGAATGTTGTTCCAGACATGAAAACCCAGACTTAGGAAATGCACCATTAGGAAGCACTGTATCCCACAAAGAGTCCAGTGATGTAAGATAATGGAACCTAGTGAAGATGAAACAAAGCCCCAATGGATAGAAGGTAGGGTTTTCCAAAAAGAGACTGGAGATTTGTACCTTGGAAGTTTACTGAATTTCCCTGAAGACAGACAAGAATCTGGGCACCAAAGAGCAAGTTAAGGAACTGGTTCTGTGAAGACAGCTCTTATGAATGGTTAACCTCTTAACTATGGAAAAAATTGTATTAAATATGTAATTTTAAAGTCATATATTACAAGATCCTGTTTTTTTTTTTTTTTTTCACAACGCTTCTATAAAGTCTTCAAACTTTGTGTGGTATATAGAGGCAAATTGGAGATGTCATAACAAGACACCAGGTCTGCCCACAGCATGGCCAGTCTGCATCCATAGACTGGGCTACTACCACAGCCTTCCCCACAGTGAGGAGAGGCTCATAGCTCAGTAGAGAGCAGGGGGCGCTGGCCATTGCAGCAGCAGTGGTCAAGCAGATGACTCAGAGTCAGCCACAGGACATGCTCCCCACTGCCCCCTACTAAGGCAATCCTTAGCCAGGGGAAAAATGTTGATATTGGGTCAAATTTTGATATAAAGGGAGTTACAAGTTTTAGTAAGAGCTCAAATTTACAGATAAAGATTCCAAAATCTCCAGCTTTATTATGTTATAATCAGGGGAATGTAGAAAACGGACAAAGGAATGTGTTCGAAGGAGATATAAAAGATCACTGGACGCTGTTGGTGCCCTTCCCAGATGTCCTCAGTTCTTAATTACAAACAGCCTGCACCTTTGACTCTCTTCAGAGGACTGACCCAAGATTATTGGAGCTGCTTTTCCCATGTTCAAAGAGCTTGGAAGGGCCTAGGAGGTTTATAACTCCCAATTCCCCAGAGTGACACATAGCCAATGACTGTCTGTCTGGTGTGGACGTGTGAAAGCTCAATCCCTTGTTCTGCATAGGGACAGACTCTGGCAGAGATCCCCTCAGGGATCACATTGAAGCTGAGACATCACCTGAGATGGCACTGCTACTTGGCTTGTTCATGCCTCCCCATTCACTGGTTGATTTTTCTTAAATGTACTTCCTCATATTATAG
The DNA here is from genome assembly GCF_009828535.3 of Hylobates moloch. Classification (NCBI taxonomy): domain Eukaryota; kingdom Metazoa; phylum Chordata; class Mammalia; order Primates; family Hylobatidae; genus Hylobates; species Hylobates moloch. The sequence goes on along the minus strand of NW_026652285.1, from coordinate 48,406,327 downwards.
GCATCTGAATTCTCATCTCCAGTTTTGTTTCTGGTGAACTCCAACTAAGACACACATAATAGGGATGCCACCTGTGGTCGTGGTAGGATTTAATGTTTTTGATTTACTAAGAAAGATAAGCACTGTAAAAGGATTGCTAGATTTAGCATTGAGAGATTACTATTGCTTCTAATTTCCCCACCAGTCATGCAAATTGACAGGGGAACAAGGAGTAACCCATGTAAATGCCCATGTCCTGGGCACTGTCACTGTCATCAACTGTCAATCATCCTTCCCCAGAAACCACATGTCCCCCCACATTGCTGCTAAATCCATAAACAAAAAAATAGAGGTAGAAGTAATTTCTAAATTCTTGTAAGAAGACACAGGGTAAATTCGGTGGCTTCATGGAGTCTAAATCAAATGCACATTAGATTTTATGGAGTCTAAATAAGATACATGTTAGATGGCACCAGGACTGACTTGGTGGGAAGGTGGGTACCTGGGATTTCCATTTATCCTATGCACAGTATCACAGGCAAACTCAAGCAGTAGAATAATTGCAGGCTTAGAACTGAAAGGAATCTCAGAGAAGTCCCATTCTATTCCCGTAGTTTATTACAAGAGTCCATGACCATAAATCCCTTGGCTAAAAGCTGAATTATCACACAAGTTCAAGTCTTTGACTCCGCCTGATTATCTTTCCAGTACACCACACAGCCTTTCAAGTTCTTATTATTGCTAGTAAGAATATTACTGTTACTATATATCGGGTACTTGGCTAAGTTCTTTACATTCAAAGTTTGATTTAATATTCCCAATAATCTATAAGATAGATGCCCTCATTCCAATTTTACAGAAGAGGACATGAACTTAGAAGAGATCAGCTTAACTGACATCCTGTAGCTTGCTGTGGCCTAGAACTTCAAAGACAAAATCTGAATCCAAAGCGCATGTTCTTCTCACCATGTAAACCACCTGCCCTCATTCATTGATTGACAGACTGAAAGTCTTTTATGCTCTGACTTGTTATGCTCTGACTTGGACACTAATTACTAGACCATGTCCTGTAATAATTATAGAAGTGTATAGTCATGTAATCTTCCACCATACCCTTCCCTTTCCAATAGATAGATCTGTCCAATCCATATTAGAGTCACTTACTTAAGCAGAGAAAGCTTAGGAATTTTGCTGGGCTCATGCAGCTTTGGGGTCAATTTTTTTCTTCCCTTTCTTTTGGGAAGACATGTTTGGAGCTTCTTTGTCACCTCATTGTAGGATGCTTCTACCAGAACGGGTCATCTAACAGCATTCTTTCCACAAGAACAAAGGCAGAAATCACTGAGGCACTGAGGTAGAAGGGAAGAGCATTGGACACAGAACTAGGGAATCTAAATATTAGTCCCAGAAAAGGGACAGAGCTTTCAGCAGTAAATATCCTGGACTTCAGTGTCAAAGTGAATGATGGCTCCTTTAGGAGAATCACCTCAGGGAACACCATGATTATCAAATGAAATAATTGCTCAAATTATTATTGGAAATCCTTTGAAATTGCTCTGAGAAACAGCCCTATTGGGTAAACTATTTTCCAGAATAAAGCCTGGTTCTTTAACCAAAATAAAATCCTAGCTTTTGCTCTTTAATATGAAACCATGAGCAAGAAAGCATACCTCTCTCCAAGCCTTGATTTTGCCATCTGTATGATGAGAAAACAATAATACCTGGAGGTGTGAGAATACAATGAGGTAATCTGTGTAAATGTGATTCTGAAACTGTGATATTCTTCACTCAGATAAGACAGAGACGGAAAGTCAATCTTGGCCACTTTTAATTGGGTAAAATATCTTGCTTTGTTCATCCCTAGCAAGATGGGATAAACAGCTTAAGAGATTATGGTGACATTAACCATTCTTGCTTCTTTATTCCCAGAAATAAAAGCACCACATTCAAAAGTTACTCAATACACTAGTCATTCCAAAAAAGTTCCCACCAACAGAAAACATTGCAGTGACACAGAGTGGTTTTCTTTAATTTTATATTATTTTGATGCCTTGAGAGGGGAGATCATTTTGAGCTTTTTTTCCCTAAAACAAACATAAAACCTCTGAGTCTGAAAATCCATGGGCTTCACTTTTCCGTGAACAGCATTTAACATGCACAAAGAAGAATTTACGGCCCATGATGAGAGTCTACTTCTTTGATAAGGGGTCTAAATATACTTTGCAAACACGTGGCCATGACCTCCCTGAGCCCATCGATGGACACGTGAAGCAACATGTGTGGGCCAGCTGTGGAATTTGGCTCAGCTAGAGCTTGCAGTCACCTCCCTTCTCTAAAAATTCTTTAAATACTGGAAGACCTGTGTGTATGTAGAGGGTGCAGGGGAGGAGGTGTGAGGAGTTGTTAGCAAAAGACAACAGATGAGCTCATGAAACTTGAACAAGCTGCTGGGGGCATTCCATGTGTGAGGCTTGGAGGCTATTCCATGGTCCTCTGGGGATAGTAATGAGCTTATTGAAAAGGACAATATTTTCAAATAAATTTTATTTTTGGAGAGACAGGAGTGTATGTTATATAGGGAAAGGCCTTGTAATCCAGATCACACTGAAGGTCTATTTGTGAAAGTGCTTAGACTGGCTGACTTGACTGCAGAACCCTCATTTAAGCATGAGCATTGTACACAGCTCACAGTTTACTATAAATCCAGGGGCTTTCCAAGAACATGTGGCTCTTACGTGCCTGCCCATGCTTGACATGTGCACCTGAACTTTCTTGAAATCCTTATTTCATATTCACTTACACAATCCCAGGCAAAGGTAAAAGCAACATATAGAGTTGCTGATGTGGAACATCACCAGCAACCTCAGAGTTTATATTCTAAATAAGGCATGGTGTATGGTAGCACTACAGAGTTCAGACACCGAGTTAGCTGAAAGATCCATATTCCAATCTAGTCTGAATCTTTGACTCAGCTTTCCCATCAAGAAAATATTTGCCTTAAACCAAATCTTATTTTATGCAATTCTATTTTATTAACAATGTTGATTTCATCGCATAGCATTAAAAATTTTGCTCCTGGTGCAAAATTTTCTCTGTGTTTCTGTAGAGAAAATATTCCCAGAATGAAAACGTTTTTAAACAGAAAAGCAGGCTAAATTTTTTACAAAAATATGCCTGTGATCTTTTTATGTATTTGCCCCACTGAATTGTATCTAAATTCATTAATTGAATTGAAATGACAAAACACTATCTTGTGTTTTCTTTAATCATTATTCAAATACAATAAATTATTTTAAAATACAAATTCTAGGAGCAAATAGCCCATAGTCTCTTTTAGCGTTTTATAAGATTTTATTGCCTGAATGTTCTTGTTTTTCACCCAGAAAAAATCTTCTTTTGCAGAATAATCTGATCCTATTATCTATTTGACTTTGGGTAAAGTTACTTCCTCCCACCCCATATTTGTTTTCTCATCTATATACGGAAATTAGGCTAAGTGGTTCTAAGTGCCCTTCTAGCCCTAAGTGTTCTAGAATAATATGATCCCGTGGTCCCACATCATTCTATAAAAATGTTTTCACAGCACTTGTATTTAGCTCTACATTGTTCTACAGTAAATAATTTATTGTATTGTGTTCTAAAATAGATTCTATATGGAAAGTTAAAAAAAGATGGAAGATATTAATATTATCCTCATTCAAGAGAGTTACTAATTGATGCATAGATGGTTAAACAATTTGAACAAGTATTACCTCTAGCAGAACCAAGCCAGTAAGAGGGAAATATTATTGAGCATCTACTGTGTTATAGGCAGCATATTAGGTTTGTTTCACATATATTATCTCAACAACTTTCCAGAGCAGGTGTTTTCCTCTCCCTTTTTAAAGATGAGATAACCAAGATCAGAGAGATTGTGCTACTTACTGCTACAAGTTATTCTAACAGATACTTTCAAGTATGGAATTGAAAGAGTAGCATTTTGGCTACAAGTAACAGAATATCTGATTGACAGTGAACTAATCAAATAATATTTTATATTTTTTAAATAACAAGAAGTCTGGAATTAAGTAATTTGAGGATTTGTTCAGCTGGATGCTTGGGTCCACTTCTCTGTGATTCTTATCATGGGCACAGGATGGTGGCAGGTCTAGATCACTTAGACTGAAGTTGACAGAATAAATGGCCTAAAATTGCCAAAACCTAAAAGTTCCTGGAGAAACATTCACCACTTGTCCCATAGTCTAATTTCATCCAGAAAGGCAACTATGGAAGTCAAAATGAGTACAGAATCATTCGGAAATATAGCCACCATGAGGTGATCCATTTAGAGTCATGAGGAAGCTACATATACTCAGTGAAGACCAGCTAAGGTAAACAAATAAGATCCTCTTTTTCTCAAAGAAAGCCTCTTTAAAGAAACAAATGAAGCTGTTGACATGATAGATGAGCTCTGTCTTCAATGATGCACAAATGAGATTTGCCACCCATCCACACTGATAATAAATGTTAATTCTATGAATTTGTGTTCATAGTTAAAAACAGCAAAAGTTTATGGCAGAACACCATGTCACCCATGACTTGCCCTAAGTTTATAAGGCTCTGGGGTTCCTTTTGGACATATGTTTATGAGCCAATAGAACCTGGGCACAAACACCCAGAACTGTGTAGTTCTAAGCCCTGTCCTTCCCGTACAAGATGCTGTATATTCCCATAGCTAGCAAACAATAGCTTTAAGATGTCTTTTATTTTATGAAATAACTGCACATCTTTCTACAAGATCCTCCTGCATTTGGTCTTCCCCATCTCTTCTATTAAAATTTTCTCTTTATCTTCGTATTTTGTCAGTCCTTTCTTTTATTCTAAAAAATTTCTCACCAGCTTGTAGTATCTATTTTAGAAGTTACAGACATATCAAATCTCTGGAATAGATATGCTTCTTTACATCCCAGTAAAGTACTTTCCAGATATCCCTGAGAATTCACATTTCCAGCAGGTTTGTAGAATTAATGTTGGCACAATTCCTACTAGCCTTTCTGTTTCATGTGGCTGAAGCAGATGAAGCAGAATGCTCATAGTATATAATCAGAAGAAGAATTTGGTGTGCAAAGAGGACAATTTCAAATAGTGAATCTCATATAGTCATTGTCTCCTTTTATAGGAGAAAAAGCTCCATGAACATATATATTCATATATATATTTATATTCAGGGTTTTCATCTCCCTTTTTAAAGATGAGATAACCAAGATCAGAGAGATTGTGGTACTTACAGCTTCAAGTTATTCTAACAGATACTTTCAAGTATGGAATTGAAAGAGTAGCATTTTGGCTATAAGTAACAGAATATCTGATTGACGGTGAACTAATCAAATAATATTTTATTTATATATATACATATAATTCGAGGAAAAAAAATCACCAATGATTCCTGAATACTTTTTGGTTTTCTAAAATTTTGATAGGCTTCTTCCTTTTAAAGCCCTGGAAAACAACAATAGAGGCTAATATATAACCTGCAGTTGATAACAATGCCCTTACTCTCAGGTTATGACCTTCTAGAATAACATCTGGCCATATTAATAATTAGTACCTCTTGAGAGGTGTGCAGCATGGCAAGCGAGAGCACTGAACTAGATGCAGCAAACTGGATAGAAAAGGAGCAAACCAAGGAGAGAAACCTTTCTCAGAGATGAATATACACCTAATCTGGTAGTAAGATTTGGGCATTGTGGACATTTTCCCCCCGGATGTTTGATATGAGAGCTCAGCTACCTATGATGCCATACCACGCAGGCAGAGCAAAAGTCTGCTGCCCTCACCAACTGCCATGACCCCAATGGCACATAAAGATATGCTTGAGAAGCAGATAGGAAGGTGGGGGCTCTAGGCTCAGACTGAACACTGTTGTTGGGATCTTCCACAAATTGTTTTCCCTCTGTAGGTCTGCTCCCTCCTCTCTAAAATGAGACAATTTTAATAATTAATATTAGAACATTCCTGAGAGCACTTCCAATCCCCAAATACTATAGCTGAGCATATGTGTTCTAAACTCCAGCCAGTTCATCTACAAAAGGGAGAGGGGAAAGAACAGATTTGACCATTTATTTTCATACATTTGCTCCCCTGACTTACCATTACAATTTCCTTGAACCTCATTCACGTAAGAGTCACCTGTATGTGTGACAGGATAGGGATTTTCCTCTCCTTTGACCCCCTTTTCTTTCCCCACTTCCTCTACCACCCCCTGACATTCATACTCTTTCCCTCAAAGGGGGTCTTTGAGGAAAGCAAGAGAGCATCTGATTATGAAAACATAAAAGTTATGCCCAAATCTCTGGTTAATATTACAGTCAGAAGACATTATTTTTCTTATAAATGGAAAACCATGTAAAGTTTTTCCATCCTTTACCTGAAGTCTGAGGAATTATTACGTTCCCTCCAGCTCAGAGTTCTCAACTCAACGAACTCTTCACCCAAGAAGAAGAGAACTCTAATTTCACCCAAGGCCAAAAGAAACACCTAGCAGTTCTGTTTAAGTCCAAACACTTAATAAGTACTTTAGGCCTAACAATTTATAATCATTTGGAAAAATACTATGTATAAATTGAAAGAAAAAATAGTTTAAATTTACTCAAGAGTAAACGTGCCATGATTGCTTAGCTAATGGGATATGTGCGCCTATCGGGCACTGTGCAAGTTCTCACCGTTGGAATTAGATTGAGCATAGCCACCCTCATTTCCATTGCACATTGGTTTTTGAGGGTGCTGACTTTTTTTATCATAGAACTCTCAAATGCCCAACTTTGCTAAGATATCACTTCACTGAAAGCAACACAGCACCTCTGATATTAAAACAGTCGTTCACATGATGTCCAACAGAAGTTGTCCTGTTTTCCTCAAAAATTTAAAACTTTCATTGAAATGGTGCCTCTGTGAATTTGCTGCTGTGCCCCAGAGTACCTTGGGACAGAGCTCAGGAACTAGAGCTGTAGCTCCTGGGGCAGAAAATAGCTGGAATTTGAACCAATTTAGTTCTGATTCCCTGGCTACCAGAAAAAAACAAGGGGAGAAAAGATGGGTAAAAATATGGACAGAACCATAAAGGCAGCAAAGAGAGGGACAGACAGGAGGGACTCTTAGTGGTCCATCTGGTCATGGACTAATGAACTGGTAATTGACTCAATGGGAAAAGTAAAGTGGAATACCACACATTCCTATGGACATAAGTAAGTATATCTATCTCTTTCACTAAATTAAGATCAAGCAAATGATCTAATTCATTTCAGTATTCTTCTACATGCCTAATTGAACACATACTGTTGTATTGAATTTCCTTACCCAGAACACTGAACTTAAATCTAATTGTGGTAGAATGTGCTAATTAATTTGTTCTGATTTATTTTATACTCCTGAAGTTAGAGCTTCTTACAATTCAATACACAGATTAATAGAGATTCAGAAGGCTTTGCTACTTTTCTGCTATTGGGACCCCTCCATGTTCCTGCTGGAAATCTGAGATGAGGATTGGATTTTTGGTTTATTTTGTATTTCAGACTAAGTATCTAAGGGAAAAACATGTCTGGCAATGAGCAAAGTCCACAAGTGTATTCCCACTGATTTTACCTCAAAAATGACATTTGAGAGAGTTGATTCCATGGTTTTCTACCATGTGAGCTATAGTATATGATGGAACTGCTCCCTAACTTCTGTTAGCCTTTGATTTACTAAAGTAATCAAACTGTCAGGTATGGCTGTATCATCGTTTGCCACGAAAACATGACAAAAGTATTGTTGTTCCAGAAGATCAAAAGAATGTGGGTTCTTTAAAATAACTTTGGTGCTAAAATGTACAGATTAGGAATGAAATTAAATGACTGGATGTGGAATGTAATAACTGATTTACATTCCCTCTGCAATTGCAAACTATTGCTGTTCCGATTTACAAGTTCTTGAGAGTGTCAGCTTTTTCTTTGGTTGGTTTCTTTTTTTTTTTAAATTCAGCTACATCATTTTATTCACTCACTTATCCTCTCATCTTTCATCAGCAAATTGCAGAGCCACTGATAGCCTGTGTGACCAGATTCTTCCCCAGTGTTGCACAAAATGTGCAAGCCACCTGTTAAAAATCAAAGACATAAAGAAATACATGTAATCGCCTGATGGGTTCTTCCTGCTCACTGGACAGACAAAACCAATTCACTGAGAGCATGGTATCACAAAAAAGAAATTTTGATTGACATGAGGCTGGCCATGCCACCTGGGAGATGAAGTTATTACTCAAATCAATCTCTCTGAAAATTCAGACTACGGTTTTTCCAAGGATAGTTTGGTGGGCACAGGGCAAGAAAATGGGTGCTGCTGATTGGTTGGAGATGTAATCATAGGGATGGGGAAAATGGTCTTCGTGCACTGAGTCCACTTCTGGGTGGGGACCACAGAGAAGTACTGGTCCAGGTAGGTCAGAAATACAAAAGTCTGAAAAATGACATCTCAAAAGGACAATTTTAGGTTCTACAATAGTGAATTGAGGAAGTTGAAAATCTTATGTCCATCAACAATAGACTGGATTAAGAAAACATGCCACATATACACCATGGAATACTACACAGCCATAAAAAAGGATGAGTTCATGTCCTTTGCAGGGACATGGATGAAGCTGGAAACCATCAGTCTCAGCAAACTATCACAAGATCAGAAAACCAAACACCACATGTTCTCACTTATAAGTGGGAGTTGAACAATGAGAACACATGGACACAGGGAGGGGAACATCACACACTGGGGCTTGTAGGGGGTGGGGGGCTAGGGGAGGGATAGCATTAGGAGAGATACCTAATGTAGGTGACAGGTTGATGGGTGCAGCAAACCACCGTGGCACGTGTATATCTATGTAACAAAACTGCACGTTCTGCGCATGTAGCCCAGAACTTAAAAGTGTAATAAAAAAATTTTTTTAATTAAAAAAAAAAAATCTTGTGACCTCCCAAATAGTGGCTGGTAATCATTTAACTACACCTATGTCTTAGCAGAATTCAGGTCCCTCTCATCCTAAACTGGTGGCCTTTCACCAGTTTAGTTGTGAGGAAGGGCTATTAACATTTAAACTATAAACTAAATTTCTCCCAAAGTTAGCTTGGGCCAAGCTCAGGAATGACCAAAAGCAGTTTGGAGGTTAAAGGCAGGATGAGGGTTGGCTAGATCAGATCTCTTTCACTATCATAATTTTCTCACTGTTGGAATTTTTGCAAAAGTGGTTTCATAGAGAGCGCTAGAACCCACAATCAAAACAATCCTACTGGGAAAGGTCCCTGATAGTGTACTTACTTCACAAGCAAGGAGGAAATGGGATAATATCAAATATCTCAGATAGCAAGGAAAATGGGGCTTCATATGTGTGTTGCAGGAAGTCAGGGACCCTGAACAGAGGAACCGGCTGAAGTCACAGCAGAGGAACATAAATTGTGAAGATTTCATCTTAATATGGACATTTATCAGTTCCCAAATAATACTTTTATAATTTCTTATGCCTGTCTTTAATCTCTTAATCCTGTTATCTTCATAAGCTGAGGATGTAAGTCACCTCAGGACCACCGTGATAATTGTGTTAACTACTCAAATTGATTGTAAAACATGTGTGTTTGAACAATATGAAATCAGTGCATCTTGAAAAAGAACAGAATAACAGCGATTTTTATGGAACAAGGGAAGACAACCATAAGGTCCAACTGCCTGCGGGATTGGGCAAAAAAGAGCCATATTTTTCTTCTTGCAGAGAGCCTATAAACAGACGTGCAAGTAGGAAACATATCATTAAATTCTCTTCCTAGCAAGGAATATTAATATTAATACCCTGGGAAAGGAATGCGTTCCTGGGGGGAGGTCTATAAACAGCCACTCTGGGAATGTCTGTCTTATGCAGTTGAGATAAGGACTGAGATACACCCTGGTCTCCTGCAGAACCCTCAGGCTTACCAGGGTGGGGAAAAACTCTGCCCTGGTAAATTTGTGGTCAGACCAGTTCTGCACTCTCGAACCCTGTTTTCTGTTATTTAAGATGTTTGTCAAGACAATATGTGCACCACTGAACACAGACCCTTATCAGTGGTTCTGCTTTTGCCCTTTGCTCTGTGATCTTTGTTGGACCCTTATCAGTGGTTCTGTTTTTGCCTTTGTCCTGTTCCCTCAGAAGCATGTGATCTTTGTTAGACGCTTATTAGTGGTTCTGCTTTTTGCCCTTTGAAGCATGTGATCTTTGTACCTACTCCCTGTTCTTATCTCCCTCCCCTTTTGAAACCCTTAATAAAAACTTGCTGGTCTGAGATACAGGTGGGGATCACAGTCCTACTGATATGTGATGTCACCCCCAGTGGCCCAGCTGTAAAATTCCTCTCTTTGTACTGTCTCTCTTTATTTCTCAGCTGGCCAACACTTATGGAAAATAGAAAGAACCTACGTTGAAATATTGGGGGTGGGTTCCCCCAATACATGTGCCCAGAAACAATGTTTCAGATTTTATAAACATTAGCTCACTCACCCACATTTAACAGAAGGAGAAACTAAGGTTGTCAAGGTTGATACAACTTGTTCTTGATCAGCTACAGGGCAAAACCAAAATTGAAACCTTTGTCTGATCAACCATCATGTCAACACTCATTCACCACACAATTTACAGACACAAAGTTGAGCTGTTGACAGTTCAAAACTGTGGAGAAACAGTACTAGATTTGAGTGGGAAGGCAAAGGCCCTAAGATCCCTTTTCAACTTGAAGCCAAGAAAGTCCTTTTAGCATTGTCCTACCTATGGCTAGAGACCTACGGCCCTTAGGGGAAAGCATATCAATGCCATAACAAAATGGCACATTATAGCTAATGAGAGTTTGGTCTCCTCACATAATATGAGCTAACTAGAAATGCATTTCAAACTGAGTATCCCTTCCTCTTTTCATAAATTCAGTCCACCTTGTCATTTCTATTACAAGCACACATCTCTTCCCTCCTGACTATCAAGATTTGTAAAGTTGACCTTATTGACTTTTTTCCACGGCCAAAATTTGGCCTGATTGACTTCATATTTTATTACTGTTTTCAATCATGTAGAACTAAAAGTGTTAGATGTTGGAAAAAGCGGCTTTGATTCTTCAAAATGTGTTTTAAATAAAACAGTCCTGCATGTCAAATTCACAGATTTTCTTTTGCAAGTATTAAATGTTTTGGGGTTTTTTTGGGTATTTTTGTTTGTTTGTTTTGTTTTGTTTTGCTTTTTTGAGACAGAGTCTCTGTTGCCCAGGCTGGAGTGCAGTGGTGCAATCTCAGCCCACTGCAACCTCTGCCTCCAGGTTCAAGCAGTTCTTCTGCCTCAAACTCATGAGGAGCTGGGACTACAGGTGCATGCCACCAAGCCCAGCTAATTTTTGTATTTTTTAGTAGAGATGGGGTTTCACCATGTTGGCCAGGCTGATCTTGAACTCTTGACTTCAGGTAATCCACCTGCCTCAGCCTCCCATAGTGCTGTGATTACAGGTGTGAGCCACCACACCTGGGCTTCAAGTAGTACATGTTTAATGACAGAGAGATGCAAGGGCCATAGGCTCTTGGTCCCCCAAAGATTCACTAAAAATGACTGACATGGCCAGGTGCAGTGGCTCATGCCTGTAATCCCAGCACTTTAGGAGGCCGAGATGGGTGGATCATGAGGTCAGGAGGTCGAGACCATCCTGGCTAACACAGTGAAACCCCGTCTCTACTAAAAATACCAAAAATTAGCCAGGCGTGTTGGCGGTGCCTGTAGTCCCAGCTACTCAGGAGGCTGAGGCAGGAGAATGGCATGAACCCGGGAGGCGGGGCTTGCAGTGAGCCGAGATCGTACCACTGCACCCCAGCCTCAGTGACAGAGCGAGTGTCCATCTCGAAAAAAAAAAAAAAAAATGACTGACATGAGGCAGATTGATTAATAGAAGAAAAGGCATACAAATTTATTTAATGTGTAAACGTGAGATACGGAAACTTATATAGCATCTTGAGGTTACAAAAAGAATGGGGGATAAGATTCTGGTAGAACAGGTTATGGGAGAGGGGAGAAGAGGCTTGGCTAGCAAAGGTGGCCTTGTTATGTACATAAAGCCTCCCTCAGAGAGAACAGATGGTAAATGTTTCTTTTAAAGTTGTCAGACTCTCAACCTTTCTTGGATATGGGGAAAGGAATAGAAAGAGGAGGGAGCATGATGCATTAATGCAGATTCTCTACAGATGCAAATTTTCCCCACTTAAGACAGCTTTGCAAGGCCACTTCTGCCTGCTGGCCAAGTGGCAGCCATTTAAAGGTACATATCAAAGAAATATATTTTGGGGTATATTTTAATTTCCTTCAGAGAACAACAACTAACCAGAGTACAGTTCTTAGGGGACAGCTTTTACGTGAACCTTCAAGGCTCCAAAGCAGAGGTTTGCCAATTTTAACATAACCCCTAAAATCAAAGTTTACATTTAACTGTTGTCTTAGGTCAAGGTTCCCTAAAAGCAGAACCAGACACAGAGATTAGGCCCCAGAGGTTTATTGAGGATATATTCTTCACTAAATACTTATAGAAGAGTGAGGAAAACAGAAGAGAGAAGAGAAAACAGGCTTGGCCTCATTCAGAGGTGGGAGGAAAGGGGCTAGTCAGGGAGTGGGGACTCCTCTGGCCTGTAATACCACTGAGCCATCCTTTCTGTAGGTCCTGGGCCAGGCTTTGGTATGCTCCTATTGCCATAGGCGTTCAAACCAGAGTGACTCTACCTTGAATAGGCGCTGGGTAAAATAAGGCTGAGACCTACTGGGCTGCATTCCCAGGAGGTTAGGCACTCTTAGTCACAGGATGAGATAAGAGGTCAGCACAAGACACAGGTCACAAAGACCCTGCTGATAAAACAGGATGCGGGGAAGAAGCCAGCCAAAACCAAGATGGCAATGAATGTGACCTCTGGTCATTCTCACTGCTCATTATACATTAATTATAATGCATTAGCATGCTAAAAGACACTCCCATCAGTGCCATGAGTTTACAAATGCCATGGAAATATCAGGAAGTTTCTCTATATGGGCTAAAAAGGAGAAGGAATCCTCAGTTCCAGAAAATCCCCACTCCTTTCTCATGAATAATCACCCTATTTCTCATGAATAATCCACCCCTTGTTTAGCATATAATCAAGAAATAACCATAAAAATAACCAACCATCAGCCCTCCATGCAGTTCTGCTCTGCCTATGGAGTAGCCATGCTTTTGTTTCTTTACATGGCTAATAAACCTGCTTCACTTTATAGACTTGCTCCAAATTCTTTCCTGCATGAGGTCCAAGAACCTTCTCTTGGGATCTGGATCGGGATCCCTTTCCAGAACACGATCAGCCAATCTCTGACAACAAGAGGTCCTGGAGAGGTTGGTAACCTCCCAGGCATCTCTTCCAAGGCAGTCTTGTCAGCCAAGGGCAATTTTCTGGAGAGCTTAGCAGGAATGTGCTGTTAACTGCAGCACCTGAAACAGCAAGAGGAGGAACGCATATTTGCTACAGCATCCCAATGAGTAGTTTCCTGGGGACTTGTTAGAAACGCAAATTCCTGGTCCCCACCCCACATCTACTGCATCAGGAACACTGGCAGTGGAATCTACTATGTAATACCCCTGTCCTCTAGGTGATTCTGATGCACTCTAAAGTTTGAGAAGCACAGGATGGCAACTATCTTCCCACTAAATATCACATATCACACTGTTAGCTGATAGGCTTATGTTAGTGCAAGTTGTGTTGAAAGTAGGAACCCCCTGAAAAATATTTTGGTTCAGATTATCTACAAAAGGCATTTCCACAAACAGATGTCTAGCTTCAATTAGCCACATATGTTTCCACCTTTAGTTATTTTCTCGGCTTTCCCCCAACCTTTCTGGACTCTTTCTATGACTTGAGGGCTCTGAGCAAACTCTTCCCTGGAGTCTTTTTATGAAGGCTTAATTAGTCTCACACATTCACAGGGTCATCAAGCTCTCCCCGCCCCCAAAGGAGGGGTTTATAGCCCAATAAAGATGTATTGCCTTATAGCCTTCTCCTTTCTGGAATAAAAGCTGAGAATATTAAGCTGACATTTTACAGTCATTTTTCTCCAAGATCTAATTCTCCTAACTAAGCAAGGTAAAAAAAAAAAAAAAATTAGGCACACTACAATCAAATGTCTCTTTTGGAAGAAATTATGACTTTAGACTATTAACTAAGTTCATTATTTCATGCTAGAGGATATGGAGGGAAAAGCTGTTTGGAAATTTTTTTTTTAAACCAACTTTTCTTTTATATTTTCATCATTAAAAACGTATTCAAATATTATCTTAAACACTAGAAAATATTATAAATATTATATGAAAGAATCTGCTTTTTAGGGCTACTGACTTCTTTTACTATTGATACTTTTATTATGCATTATTTTAAATGTAGAGGAAAGTCCAGAAAGTAACATAACCAACATTTGTATACAGCTATCCCTCAGTATTTTGGGGGGACTGGTCCCAGGCATCCTCCTGCAGATGCCAAAATTCGTGGATGCTCATGTCTGATATAAAATGGTGTAGTAATTCTATCCATTGGTCCCATTTCACATGTTGCTGTAGCAATAAGTAGGAACATAGTAGAAGATGCTTACTAACAAATTTCCCTTTTACATGTGACCAAGAAATAACAGTGATGTTCAGGTCAGGATTTTCTGTCTCTCATCTTTCTCATTTCCTATCCCTGTCCCCTGTTTCCCCAGAGGGATGGAGCCAGCTGAGAGATTGGGTTGAGGGAAGGGTAGGGGGAAGGAGAGGATAGCCAAAGATTGGTTAATGAACACAAAAGTATAGCTAAATAAAGAGAATAAGTTCTAGAGTTCCATAGCACTACAGGGTGACTATATTGTCGTTAATTATACTCACCCTATAGTGAATTTTGAATGTTCCCAATACACGTTTGAAGTGATAAATATGCTAAATGTCAGGCCTCTGAGCCCAAGCTAAGCCATCATATCCCCTGTGACCTGCATGTACACATCTAGATGTCTGGTTCCTGCCTTAACTGACGACATTCCACCACAAAAGAAGTGAAAATGGCCTGTTCCTGCCTTAACTGATGACATTATCTTATGAAATTCCTTCTCCTGGCTCATCCTGGCTCAAAAGCTCCCCTACCAAGCACCTTGTGACCCCCACTCCTGACCACCAGAGAACCCCCCTTGCACTGTAATTTTCCTTTACCTACCCAAATCTTATAAAACGGCTCCGCTCTTATCTCCCTTTGCTGACTCTCTTTTCACACTCAGCCCACCTGCACCCAGTTGAAATAAACAGCCTTGTTGCTCACACAAAGCCTGTTTGGTGGTCTCTTTGCATGGATGCACATGAAATTTGGTGCTGTGACTCGGATCAGGGGACCTCCCTTGGGAGATCAATCCCCTGTCCTCCTGCTCTTTGCTCCATGAGAAAGATCCACCTACAACCTCTGGTCCTCCGACCAACCAGCCCAAGGAACATCTCACCAATTTCAAATCCGGTAAGGGGCCTCTTTTTACTCTCTTCTCCAACTTCTCTCACTATCCCTCAACCTCTTTCTCCTTTGAATCTTGGTGCCACACTTCAATCTCCCCCTTCTCTTAATTTCAGTTCCTTTCCTTTTCTGGTAGAGACAGAAGACACATTTTATCCGTGGACCCAAAACCCCAGCACTGGTCATGGACTTGGGAAGACAGTCTTCCCTTGGTGTTTAATCACACGGGGATGCCTGCCTGATTATTCACCCACATTTCAGCGGTGTCTGACCACACGGAGATACCTGCCTTGGTCCTTCACCCTTAGTGACAAGTACCACTTTTCTGGGGGACAAGAATCCCCCAACCCCTTCTCTCCGTGTCTCTACCCCTTCTCTGCTTTTCTGGGGGGCAAGAACCCCCCAACCCCTTCTCTCCATGTCTCTACCCCTTCTCCACTTTTCTGGGGGGCAAGAACCCCCCAATCCCTTCTCCTTCACCCTTAGCAGCAAGTACCGCTTTTCTAGGGGACAAGAACCCCCTGACCCCTTCTCTCTGTATCACTACCCCTTTTCCGCTTTTCTGGAGGGCAAGAACCCCCCAACCCCTTCTCTCCATGTCTCTACCCCTTCTCTACTTTTCCAGAGGGCAAGAAGCCCCCAACCCCTTCTCTCCATGTCTCTACTCTCTCTTTTCTCTGGGCTTGCCTCCTTCACTATGGGCAATCTTCTGCCCTCCATTCCCCCTTCTTCTCCCTTAGCCTGTGTTCTTAAAAACCTAAAACCTCTTCGACTCACACCTGACCTAAAACATAATGCCTTATTTTCTTCTGCAATGCTGCTTGACCCCAATACAAACTCGACAGTGGTTTCAAATAGCCAGAAAACAGCACTTTCAATTTTTCCATCCTACAAGATCTAAATAATTCTTGTCGTAAAATGGGCAAATGGTCTGTGGTGCCTGACATCCAGGCATTGTTTTACACATCAGTCCCTCCCTTGTCTCTGTTCCCAATGCAACTCATCCCAAATCTTCCTTCTTTCCCTCCCGCCTGTCCCCTCAGTCCCAACCCCAAGCGTCGCTGAGTCTTTCTAATCTCCCTTTTCTACAGACCCATCTGGCCTCTCCCCTCCTCACTAGGCTGAGCTAGGTCCCAATTCTTCCTCAGCCTCCACTCCTCCACCCTATAATCCTTTTGTCACCTCCCCTCCTCACACCAGTTCCGGCTTACAGTTTTGTTCCATGACTAGCCCTCCCCCACCTGCCCAGCAATTTCCTCTCAAAAAGGTGGCTGGAGCTAAAGGCATAGTCAAGGTTAATGCTCCTTTTTCTTTATCCCAAATCAGATAGCATTTAGGCTCTTTTTTATCAAATATAAAAACCCAGCTCAGTTCATGGCTCATTTGGCAGCAACCCTGAGATGCTTTACAGCCCTAGACCCTCAAAGGTCAAAAGGCCATCTTATTCTCAATATACGTTTTATTACCCAATCCACTCCCAACATTAAATAAAACTCCAAAAATTAAATTCTGGCCCTCAAACCCCACAACAGGACTTAATTAACCTCGCCTTCAAGGTGTACAATAATAAAGTAGAGGCAGCCAAGTAGCAACATATTTCTGACTTGCAATTCCTTGCTGCCACTGTGAGAGAAGCCCCAGCTGCATCTCCAGCACACAAGAACTTCCAAATGCCTAAACCACAGTGGCCAGGCATTCCTCCAGGCCCACCACCTCCAGGAGCTTGCTACAAGTGCCAGAAATCTGGCCACCAGACCAAGGAATGCCTGCAGCCCGGGATTCCTCCTAAGCCATGTCCCATCTGTGTGGGACCCCACTGGAAATCGGACTGTCCAACTCTCCCGGCAGCCACTCCCAGAGCCCCTGGAACTCTGGCCCAAGGCTCTCTGACTGACTCCTTCCCAGATCTTCTCAGCTTAGCAGCTGAAGACTGACACTGCCCAATCACCTCAAAAGCCTACAGGACCATCACAGATGCTCTGGGTAATTCTCACATCGGAGGGTAACTCTGTCCCCTTCTTAATCAATACGGAGGCTACCCACTCCACATTACCTTCTTTTCAAGGGCCTGCTTCCTTTGCCTCCACAACTGTTGTGGGTACTGATGGCCAGGCTTCTAAACCTCTTAAAACTCCCCAACTCTGGTGCCAACTTAGACAATACTCTTTTAAGCACTCCTTTTTAGTTATCCCCACCTGCCCAGTTCCCTTATTAGGCCAAGACACTTTAACTAAATTACCTGCTCCCCTGACTATTCCTGGGCTACAGCCACACCTCATTGCTGCCTTTTCCTCCAGTTCAAGGCCTCCTTCACATCCTTGCCTTGTGTCTCCCCACCTTAACCTACAAGTATAGGACACCTCTACTCCTTCCTTAGTGGCCGATCATGCACCCCTTACTATCCCATTAAACCTAATCACCCTTACCCCACTCAATGCCAGTATCCCATCCCACAGCATGCTTTAAAAGGATTAAAGTCTGTTATCACTTGCCTGCTATAGCATGGCCTTTTAAAGCCTATAAACTCCCCTTACAATTCCCGCATTTTACCTGTCCTAAAACCAGACAAGGCTTACAGGTTAGTTCAGGATCTGTGCCTTATTAACCAAATTGTTTTGCCTATCCACCCTGTGGTGCCAAACCCATATACTCTCCTATCCTCAGTACCTCTCTTCACAGTCCATTATTCTGTTCTGGATCTCAAACATGCTTTCTTTACTATTCCTTTGCACCCTTCATCCCAGACTCTCTTCACTTTCATTTGGACTGACCCTGACACCCATCAGGCTCAGCAAATTACCTGGGCTGTACTGCCTCAAGGCTTCTTGGACAGCCCCCATTACTTCAGTCAAGCCCATATTTCTTCCTCATCTGTTACCTATCTCGGCATAATTCTCATAAAAACACACGTGCTCTCCCTGCTGATCGTGTCTGGCTAATCTCTCAAACCCCAATCCCTTCTACAAAACAACAACTCCTTTCCTTCCTAGGCTTGGTTAGTGCAGTCAGAATTCTTACACAAGAGCCAGGGCCACACCCTGTAGCCTTTCTGTCCAAACAACTTGACCTTACTGTTTTAGCCTAGCCCTCACGTCTGCATGCAGTGGCTGCCGCTGCTTTAATACTTTTAGAGGCCCCAAAAAAATCACAAACTATGCTCAACTCACTCTCTACAGTTCTCATAACTTCCAAAATCTATTTTCTTTCTCCCACCTGACTTTCCGCTCCCCGGCTCCTTCAGCTATACTCACTCTTTGTTGAGTCTCCCACAGTTACCATTGTTCCTGGCCCAGACTTCAATCCAGCCTCACACAGTATTCCAGATACCACACCTGACCTTCATGACTGCATCTCTCTGATCCAACTGACATTCACCCTATTTCCCCATATTTCTTTCTCACCTGTTCCTCACCCCGAACACACTTGGTTTATTGATGGTAGTTCCACCAGGCCTAATCGCCACACACCAGCAAAGGCAGGCTATGCTATAGTACAAGCCACCAGCCCGCCTCTTAGAACCTCTCATTTCCTTTCCATGGTGGAAATCTATCCTCAAGGAAATAACTTCTCAGTGTTCCATCTACTATTCTACTACTCCTCAGGGATTATTCAGGCCCCCTCCATTCCCTACACATAAAGCTTGAGGATTTGCCCCTGCCCAGGACTGGCAACTCTTAACTCCCTCTTAGAGTGGATAGATGATCTTTGCTGGCAGGGAACCCTCCAATACTTTTACCCTGATGAAGTTCTATTCTTTACTTTTATACTCACTCTTATTCTCATTCCCATTCTTATGCCAGCCTCTACCTCTCTCCAGCTATCTCCACCACACGCATTTTCTCCTAGCCATTTCTAATCCCTCCTTAGTGAACAACTGTTGGCTTTGCATTTCCCTTTCTTCCAGTGCCTACGCAGCTGTCCCCACCTTACATGCAGACTAGGCAACATTTCCTGTCTCCTACACCTCCAAACTTCCTTTAACAGCCCTCACCTTTACCCTCCTGAAGAACTCATTTACTTTCTAGACAGGCCCAGCAAGACCTCCCCAGACATTTCACATCAGCAAGCGGCCGCCCTCCTCCACACTTACTTAAAAAATCTTTCTCCTTATATCAACTCTACTCCCCCCATATTTAGACCTCTCACAACATAAACTACTATTCCTGTGGCTGCTCCTTTATGTATCTCTCAGCAAAGACCCACTGGAATTCCCCTAGGTAATCTTTCACCTTCTCAATATTCCTTTACTCTTCATCTCCAAAGCCCTCTTCTTGTTTACTTATACCCAGCCCCGAAAATAACATGAAAGGTTGCTCGTAGATATTAGACATTTTCTCACACACCATGAAAATCAAACCTCCCCCTCTATGCAGTTACCCCATCAGTCCCCATTACAACCTCTGATGGCTGCCGCCCTAGCTGCATCCCTAGGAGTCTGGGTACAAGACCCCTTTCAGCACTCCTTCTCATCTTTTTACTTTGCATTTCCAGTTTTGCCTCGCACAAGGTCTCTTTTTCCTCTGTGGATCCTCTAACTACATGTGTCTACCTGCTAATTGGACAGGCACATGCACACTAGTTTTCCTTACTCCCAAAATTCAATTTGCAAATAGTACTGAAGAGCTCCCTGTTCCCGTCATGACACCAACATGACAAAAAAAGAGTTATTCCACTAATTCCCTTGCTTGTCAGTTTAAGACTTTCTGCCCCCACTCTTGCTCTTGGTACTGGAATAACAGGCATTTCAACCTGTCACAACCTTCTGTAGCCTCTCTAATGACTTCTTTGCTAGAATCACAGACATATCACAATCTTTATCAGTCCTCCAGGCCCAAGTTGACTCTTTAGCTGCAGTTGTCCTCCAAAACCGCCGAGGCCTTGACTGACCTACTGCTGAAAAAGGAGGACTCTGTATATTCTTAAATAAAGACTGTTGTTTTTACCTAAATCAATCTGGCCTGGTGTATGACAACATAAAAAACTCAAGGATAGAGCCCAGAAAGTTGCCAAGTAAGTAATTACACTGAACCCCCTTGGACACTCTCTAATTAGATGTCCTAGGTCCTCCCAATTCTTAGTCCTTTAATATCTGTTTTTCTCCTTCTCTTATTCCGTTCAGTTTTTCAATTCATACAAAACCGTATCCAGGCTATCACCAATAATTCTACACGACAAATGTTTCATTTAACAACCCCACAGTATCACCCCTTACCACAAAATCTTCCCTCAGCTTAATCTCTCCCACTCTAGGTTCCCACGTCACCCCTAATCTCGCTCGAAGCAGCCCTGAGAAACATCGCCCATTATTTCTCCATACCACCCCCCAAAATTTTTGCCGTCCCAACACTTTACCACTATTTTGTTTTATTTTTCTTATTAATATAAGAAGAGAGGAATGTCAGGCCTCTGAGCCCAAGCTAAGCCATCATATCCCCTGTGACCTGCACGTACACATCCAGATGGCCGGTTCCTGCCTTAACTGATGACATTCCACCAGAAAAGAAGTGAAAATGGCCTGTTCCTGCCTTAACTGATGACATTATCTTGTGAAATTCCTTCTCCTGGCTCATCCAGGCTCAAAAGCTCCCCTACCGAGCACCTTGTGACCCCCACTCCTGCCCACCAGAGAACAACCCCCCTTTCACTGTAATTTTCCTTTACCTACCCAAATCTTATAAAATGGCCCCACTCTTATCTCCCTTCACTGACTCTCTTTTCAGACTCAGCCCACCTGCCCCCAGGTGAAATAAACAGCCTTGTTGCTCACACAAAGCCTGTTTGGTGGTCTCTTCACACAGAGGTGAGTGAAACTAAATACCTTGATTTGATTATTACACATTATAAACACGTATAATATCACACTGTACTCCATAGATATGTGTCAGTTTAGAAAAGCAAAAAAGTGGTTTATAGAAAAAATTATGTACTTTTAAATTATAAAACGTGTGTGTTTTTAAAATACATGGTGTGTGTATATATATATATATATATATATTACAAATCTAGGATTTTTCTTTAACGTACAAGATTTTTGAAGAGTATTCATCAAGAACGCTAGTTTTGAGGGATCAGGATCATCATGGTGGATGGGAGACAGGACTAGACTGCAGCTCCAGACAGAGCAGCATGCGGAGGCTCGCATTGTAAATTTTAGCTCCAGATCAACTGCAAGAACAAACCAGCAATCCTGAGAGGACCCACAGACTCTCTGAAGGAAGCAGACTGCTCCTGCAGGATCCGGGAGACACCCCAAATACTGTGAGTGTCCCAACTGAGGAAGCGGAAAAGGCAGACCCTCCTCTGAATCTGAAGGCCTGTTTGGGGGAGAAGTTTCCGACTTTACCTGGAGCTCAGTCAATTTAGAGAGCTGAGTTAAATACAGGGGTAGAGGAAGCAGCAGAAAGGCCCTGGGAGCTCGCTGTGTCCCCAGGCAGCCCATTCCTGCCTGGCATCACAGGGATCCATCAGGACAGTGGCCAGAGGTGCAGGGGATAAAACTCCACAGGAAGAATGAAATCTCTAGGTGAACTTTGTAACAATTTAAACAGGGTAAGAAGCCTCCTGGCCAGAACTTGGGGGAGGGTGCAAATCTGGTGTGCAGACTCAGGGGAGAACCAAGTTCTTTTCTTTAGCAGCCGGGAGGCAGGTAGCCTGGAGCAAGTTTTGGAGCCTATCTCACCCTCCACCTGGGAACATGGAGGGAGTGAGACCGGCCCTTCAGTTTGCATGGGAGCTGGGTAAGTCTGGTGACTGCCAGCTTTTCCCCACTTCCCTGAAAACCTGCATGGCTCAACAGAGACAATCATAATCCTCCTAGGTACACAGCTCCAGTGACCTGGGAATCTCATCCCCATCCCCCACTGCAGCTGCAGCAAGACCCACCCAAGGAGAGTCTGAGCTCAAACACACTTAGTCCTGCCCCAACCTGATGGTCCTTCCCTATCCACCCTGGTAGGGAAAGACAAAGGGCATATAATCTTGGGAGCTCTAGGGCCCTGCCCACCACCAGTCCCTCTCCATACTAATACAGTCGATGCTCTCTGGAAAGTGCCACCTCCAAGCAAGAGGCCAAGCAACACGAAAATACAGCATTAAACCACCAAAGCTAAGGACCCTCATAGAGTGCATTGCCCACCCCTCGCCACCTCCACTGGAACAGGTGCTGGTATCCATGGCTGAGAGTCCCACAGACAGTTCACATCGCGGGCTCTGTGCAGACAACAGGCAGTACCAGCCTGCAGCTGGGTAGACTTGCTGAGTGGCTAGGCCCAGAAGAGAGACAACAATCACTGCAGTTCAGCTCACAGGAAGCCACATCCACAGTAAAGGGGGAGAGTACTACATCAAGGGAACACCCCATGAGACAAAAGAATCTGAACAACAGCCTTCAGCCCTAGACTTTCCCTTTGACAGGCCCTACCCAAATGAGAAGGAACCAGAAAACCAACTCTGAAAAGCTCAGAAAACCAAAAAGGCTCTTTAACACCCTCAAAAAAAATAACAGTAGTTCACCAACAATGGATCCAAACCAAGACTAAATCTCTGATTTACCTGAAAAATAATTCAGCTTAATAACAATCTGAAGCTAATCAAAGAGGCACCAGAGAAAGGTGAAGCCCAATGCAAGGAAATCCAATAAATGATACAAGACATAAAGGGAGAAATAATCAAGAAAATAGATAGCTTAGAGAAAAAATCAAAAATTCAGAAAACTTTGGATACACTTTTAGAAATGCAAAACACTCTGGAAAGTCTCAGCAATAGAATTGAACAAGTAGAAGAAAGAAATTCAGAGCTTAAAGATAAGGTCTTCGAATTAACCCAATCCAACAAAGACAAAGAAAAAAAAAAAGAAAACATGAACAAAGCCTCAAGAAGACTGGGATTATGTTAAATGTCCAAACCTAAGAATAATTGGTGTTCCTGAAGAAGAGAATTCTAAAGACTTGGAAAACATATTTGGGGGGAATAATCGAGGAAAACTTCCCCAGTCTTGCTAGAGACCTAGATAGCCAAATACAAGAAGCACAAAGAACACCTGGAAAATTCATTTCAAAACGATCATCACCGAGGCACATTGTTATCATGTTATCCAAAGTTAAGATGAAGAAAAGAATCTTAAGTGCTGTGAGACAGAAAAACGAGGTAATCTGTAAAGGAAAGCCTATCAGACTAATGACAGAATTCTCAGCAGAAACCCTACAAAGCCAGAAAGGATCTGAGCCCTATCTTCAGCCTGCTCAAACAAAATTATTATCAGCCAAGAATGTTGTATCCAGTGAAACCAAGCATCATATTTAAAGGAAAGATACAGTCTTTTTCAGATAAACAAATACTGAGAGAATTCGCCATTACCAAAACATCACTACAAGAGCCACTAAAAGGAGCTCTAAATCTTGAAACAAATTCTGGAAACACATCAAAGCAGAACCTCTTTAAAGCATAAATCATACAAGACCTATAAAATACAAACACAAGTTAAAAAGCAAAAATAAAAAACAAAACCAAAGTACATAGGCAACAAAGAGCATGATGAAAGCAATGGTACCTCACATTTCAATACTAACATTGAATGTAAATGGCCTAAATGCTCCACTTAAAAGACACAGAACTCCATAATGGATAAGAACTCAACAACCATCTGCTGCCTTTAAGAGACTCACCTAACACATGAGGACTCATATAAACTTAAAGAGGGTGGAAAAAGGGATTTCATGCAAATGGACACCAAAAGCTAGCAAGAGTATTCTTGTATCACACAAAACAAACTTCAAAGCCACAGCAGTTACAAGAGACAAAGAGGGACAGTATATAATGGTAAAAGGCCTCGTCTAACAGGAAAATATCACAATCTTAAACATATATGCACCCAACACTGGAGATCCCAAATTTATAAAACAATTACTAATAGACTTAAGAAATGAGATAGACAGCAACACAATAATAGTGGGGCACTTCAATACTCCATTGACGGCACTAGGAAGGTCATCAAGACAGAAAGTGAACAAAGAAACAACGAATTTAAACTATACCCTGAAACAAATGGACTTAACAGATATATACACAACATTTCATCCAACAACTGCAGAATACACATTCTATTCAACAGCACATGGAACATTCTCCAAGATGGACCATATTATGGGCCATCAAATGAGCCTCAATAAATTTAAGAAAATTGAAATTATATCAAGCACTCTCTCAGACCACAGTGGGATAAAACTGAAAATCAACTCCAAAAGGAAACTTCAAACCATGCAAAAACATGGAAACTAAATCACCTGCTCCTGAATAAGCATTGGGTCAAAAACGAAATCAAAATGAAAATGTAAAAATTCTTCAAACTGACCAAAAATAATGACACAACCTACCCAAACCTCTGGGATACAGCAAAGGCAGTACTAAGAAGAAAGTTCATAGCCTTAAATGCCTACATCAAAAAGATGAAAAGAGTACAAACTGACATTCTAACGTCACACCTCAAGGAACTAGAGAAATAAGAATAAACCAAACCCAAACCCAGCAGAAGAAAATAGCCAAGGTCAAAGCAGAACTAAAAGAAATTGAAACAAATAAAATACAAAAGATAAATGAAACAAAAGGCTGGTTCTTTGAAAAGATAAATAAAATTGATAGACCATTAGTGAGATTAACTAACAGGAGAGAAAATCCAAATAACCTAATAAATAAAACAAGATACATTACAACTGACACCACTGAAATATAAAAGATCATTCAAGACTACTATGAACACCTTTACACACATAAACTAGAAAACCTAGAAGAGAAGGATAAATTCCTGGAAAAATACAACCCTCCTAGCTTAAATCAGGAAGAATTAAGTACCTGAAGAGACCAATAACAAGCAGCAAGATTGAAATGGTAATTTAAAAATTACCAACAAAAAAAAGTTAGGAACCAGACAGATTAACAGCAGATTTCTACCAGACATGCAAAAAAGAATTGGTACCAATCCTTTTGACACTATTGCACAAGCTAAAGAAGGAATCCTCCTTAATTCATTCTATGAATCCAGCATCACCTAAATACCAAAACCAGGAAAGGACATAACCAAAAAAGAATACTACAGACCAACATCCTTGATTAATATAGATGCTAAAATCCTTAACAAAATACTAGCTAACCAAATCCAACAACATATCAAAAAGATAATCCACCATGATCAAGTGGGTTTCATATGAGCGATGCAAGGATGGTTTAACATATTCAAGTCAATAAATGTGATATACCACGTAAACAGAATTAAAAACAAAAAATCACATGATCATCTCAATAGATGCAGAAAAAGCATTTGACAAAATCCAGTATCCCTTTATGATTAAAACTCTCAGCAAAATTGGCATACAAGGGACATTCCTTAATGTAACAAAAGCCATCTATGACAAACCCACAGCCAACATAATACTGAATGGGGAAAATTTGAAAGCATTCCCTCTGAGAACTGGAACAAGACAAGGATGCCCACTCTCACCACTCCTCTTCAACATAGTACTGGAAGTCCTAGTGAGAACAATCTGACAAGAGAAAGAAATAAAGGGCATCCAAATCAGTAAAGAGGAAGTCAAGCTGTAACTGTTTGCTGACAATATGATTGTTTACCTTGAAAACCCTAAAGATTCCTCCAAAAAGCTCCTAGAACTGATGAAAGAACTTAGCAATGTTTTCCAGATACATGATTAATGTACACAAGTCAGTAGCTCTTCTATACACCAACAGCAACCAAGTGGAGAATCAAATCAAGAACTCAACCTCTTTTACAACAGCTGCAAAGAAAATAAAATACTTAGGAATATATCTAACCAAGGAGTAAAGAAACCTCTATGAGGAAAATTATAAAACACTGCTGAAAGAAATCATAGATGACACAAACAAATGGAAACACATCCCATGCTCATTGGTGGGTAGAATCAATAATGCGAAAATGACCATACAGCCAAAAGCAATCTACAAATTCAATGCAATCCTCATCAAAATACCACCATCATTCCTTACAGAATTAGGAAAAACAATTCTAACATTCATATGGAACTAAAAAAGAGCCCACATAGCCAAAGCAAGACTAAGCAAAAAGAACAAATCTGGAGGCCACACGCTACCTGATTTCAAACTATACTATAAGCCCATAGTCACCAAAACAGTGTAGTACTGGTATAAAAATAGGCACATAGACCAATGGAACAGAATAGAGAACACAGAAATGAACCTAAATACTTACAGCCAACTGATCAACAAAGCAAACAAAAATAAAGTGAGGAAAGGACACCTTTTTCAATAAATGGTGCTGGGATAATTGGCTAGCCACGTGTGGGAGAAGGAAACTGGATCCTTGTCTCTCACCTTATACAAAAATCAACTCAAGATGGATTAAGGACTTAAACTTCAGACCTGAAAATTAAAAATTCTAGAAGATAACACTGGAAAAACCCTTTAAACATCAACTTAGTCAAGGATTTCATGACCAAGAACCCAAAAGCAAATGCAATAAAAACAAAGATAAGTAGCTGGAACCTAATTAAAGAGCCTTTTCACAGCAAAAGGAACAGGTAGCAGAGTAAAGAGACAACCCACAGAGTGGGAGAACGTCTTCACAATCTATACACCTGACAAATGACTAATATCCAGAATCTACAATAAACTCAAATGAATCAGTTAGAAAAAAACAAATAATCCCATCAAAAAGTGGGCTAAGGACATGAATACACAATTCCCAAAAGAAGTTATACAAATGGCCAACAAACGTATGAAAAAATGCTCAACATCACTAATGATCAGGGAAATGCAAATCAAAACCATGACGTGATACCAACTTACTCCTGAAAGAATGGCCATAATAAAAAAATAAAAAAAAGTCAGTGTTGTCATTGATGTGGTGACCAGGGAACACTTCTACACTGCTGGTGGGAATGTAAACTAGTACAGCCACTGTGGAAAACAGTGTAGAGATTTCTAAAAGAAGTAAAAGTAGAAATACCATTGGATCCAGCAATCCCACTACTGGGTATCTACCCAGAGGAAAAGAAGTAATTATTCCAAAAAGATATTTGCACCTGTATGTTTATAGCAGCACAATTCACAATTGCCAAATCATGGAACCAACCCAAATGCCCATCAATCAATGAGTGGATAAAGAAACTGTGGTGTGTGTGTATGTGTGTGTGTGTGTGTGTGTATATATATATATTTGATGATATATATGAGATAGATATATGATATATGATATATATGATGGTTGATTATATGATATATGTGATGATATGATGATATATGATATATGTGATGAT
>NW_026652285.1:48344921-48378499 GCF_009828535.3 Hylobates moloch | reverse complement strand
TATGATGATATATGATATATGTGATGATATGATGATATATGATATATATATAGATGGAATACTACTCAGCCATAAAAAGGAATGAATTAACAGCATTTGCAAGGACCTGGATGAGATAGGAGGCTATTATTCTAAGTGAAGTAACTTAGGAATGGAAAACCAAACATCACATGTTCTCACTGATAAGTGGGAGCTGTGCTATGAGGACGCAAAGGCATAAGAATACAATGGTTTGGGGACTTGGGAGGAAGAGTGGGAGGCGGGTGAGGGATAAAAGACTACAAATATGGTGCAGCGTATAGTGCTGGGGTGATGGGTGCACCAAAATCTCACAAATGACCACTGAAGAACTTACTCATGTAACCAAATACCACCTGTACCCCAAGAACTTACAGAAATTTTTTTTTAAAGAATGCTAGTTTCAATTTTACAGTGTATTGGTTTGTATGTAATCATTGTACTTCTCTTCATTAATATTTTAATCTTATGCACACTTATCAACTAGTATTAAAAAGTTAATATTTTACATCATTTGAAACATAAAAATAGACCATACATGTGATTCTACACGTCCACTACTTTCTTCCCAAAGTATAAGATTTTATTCAAGGACTGGGCTGGGGACAGAGAACAGAGATAGGAAAAGGGAAAGATGACAGACAGAAAATTCTTACCTCAATGTCACTGTTATTTCCTGCTCGTATGTAAAAGGGAAAGTTGTTACTAAGCATCCTCTACGAAGTTCCTACTTCTTGCTAAAGCAACATCTAATCTGGGACCAATGGGAAGAATCAGGTCTTTCATCTTTTTTAAATAGTGAGACTCTAAATGTGTCTAGTTTGTTAACATAGCTTATTCTCAATATTGCATAATATTATCATATACTGGCATGTGCTAGGAACTCATACATTATAATTGTTAGAACTTTCCAGAGGAACAAGTCTGCTGTCCTTGTTGCCAACATTATATCACAGGCTGTAAAAATTCTTGTTTTTATCTTTTTATTTATTTTGTCTGCTCTTGTCTGATTACAAACAGTATGCCTAGTCTCCAGGTGAATCATTCCTGCTGCTTAAATCTAGCTGTATTAGCACTGTCAAATTCTTGAAAATGGCAACTGTTTTTTCTCTCAGATTTTTGGCCAGGTACCCAGAAGGTGTTCAATAAATGCTTAATGAATTAACAAATGGATAAATGTCTACTTTTAGATTTATTGCACCTATACACCCTTCTATTCAGGTGCTGATCTCTAGAATATGGTGCTTTGAATCTATATAATCTTATTACTTGGCAGACCTAATGAATTCTACTAGAATCCTAATCTTTGAAATAAAGTCATCTAAGCCTTAGTTTATGTGTTTGTAAAATTGAGAAATACAACTTCTCCCTGAGGATTGTTAAGGAATGACAATATGATAATGTATGTGGAAAAGTTCTGTAAACAGTATTTATTAATATATTATAACTTTATTATTGTCATCAATCATACCAGACATAATTTATATCCCATTATAATGAACCCTAAGGATTTTTTGTCATAATGGTAGCTCAATGCAACAAATATCTATATAGTAAATACATAGTGTCCTGAGGCTTGGGAATATTATTGCTAGTTCAAAGTATATATAGAATGCTTTTATTGTAATATATTTATAAAATGACTTGACTTGTCATAATGTAACCAGAATTAAATCTCCAGAACTTTAAACATTCCAATTTTAAACTATCAAGCTAAAAAAGAAAAGTGGTAGGCATTAGGCATGATATTCAATCAACACATAAGCACTTGGAAGTATTACATCCTTCAACCTACTATGTGTCCAACTGTAGACAAGACACTCTAAACAGAGTAATGGACAGGTGAGCCAGGAGACCTGAGTTCTGCTCATGACCCAGTCATTAATTACTTGACATGTCTCCTTTAACAAGCTACTTTTCATCTTAATTTCCTCACTTACGAAAGGTGAGTAGTAGACTAAATCCGGGTTTCTGGAGAATGTTATATAGAACTATAAGAACTCAAAGACCACTCCAAAAAGTCAGAACATGATTAGGTTATGTTGGAATAGGTAAGAATCAGGAACTCTGATACTTGCTTCATTCTTATTCCTATTTTGAGATATCCCACAAAATTTTATTTGAAAAAAACTTATTTTGTTGTTGTTTATGCCACAAGTACCTCCAATTTGACATATCCAAAGCTGAATTCAATGTTTTCTTTTCTTCTCCATCAATCAATAATATATATCCCTATCCCAAGCCCCATCCATGGAGCATCCCAGGTGAGAAGACTAAATATCATCTTAACTCTGCCATTTTCCTCACCAGATCCTACCACCCACATACCCAATCAATCATGAAGTCTTATCTAGAAGGATTTGAAAATATAGCTTGCTGAAAACAGGAACTTAAGACTTTGTTCTTTTTTTACTGACCAAAGCTATGAAAATAGAAGTTACAATTATATTTGATGAAAATCCTTGAAAAGAGATCAGTAATTCATTACTGAGCTGGCTATTGCTCTTTACAATAAGATAAGAAAGAGGATTATAAGTTTATATTCTGATCACAGAAATAGAAAAAAAATAGAAAGCACTTGTAGAAAACTAGAATGATCTATGTCTCTATGTGCTCTAATTCTTGATATGATGAATTATAATTCCTTTTTAATGTATATCAAAGTACTCCAGGATATTCAATTGTTAACCATAAATGTTTTTCTCTGTTTGTTCATTTATTTTTTATTTCCTTTCCACGGAACATCATTTTTAAACTTGAAGTCTATGATGATCACAAAGCTGCTTTGTATGGAAAATTGCAATTATTAATTATACAGAATTTAGATATGCAAAAATTTACTTGTTTGCATAATCTATAAAAGAATTTGTTATAAGAAACTGTAATCTATATAATATGTTTGTTAGAGGAAACTGAATTTTTTTTTTACTGTAAATGAATTCGCCAACTATTGTGGTAATTAAACCATCCCTCTGCAAATGAATTTAAGAGCCTTGTGGTAATCAATCCTCCACTGCACATGTTGTGTATGTTCTTATTAAAGAGAAAGCATTTTTCCTGGCTCTCTCTTATAGCAGCAAAAAAAAAAAACCTTCATTTTTTAAATGTTATTGTTTTTAATTGACAAATAATTATTGTACATATTCATGGAATACATAGTGATGATTTTATAAATATAATGAATTGTGCTCAGATCTGGGTAATTAACATAGCCATCATCTCAAATATTTATCATTTCTTTGCATTAGAAACAGTCAATATCCTCCTTCTAGCTATTTTAAACTATATAATATATAGTTAACTATAGTCATCCTACAGTGGTAAAGAACACTACAACTTAACTCCTCCTATCCAGCTGTTGTTTTGTATCCTTTAACAAATCTCTCCCTACTTCACTCTTCTGCCTACCCTTCCCAGCCTCTGGTATCCTCTGCTGTATTTTTTACTTCTACGAGATCAACTTTTTTTTAGCTTCCACATAAGTGAGAATATATGGTGTTTAACTTTCTGTTCCTGACATATTTTACTTAATATAATGTCCTCCTGTTTCATCCATGTTGCCACAAATGACAGAATTTCATTCTTTTTTATGGCTAAATAGTATTCCATGATATGTGTGTATGTGTGTGTGTGTGTATGTGTGTGTGTATACACCTAGGTTGAGTAAATACCTTGGCTATTGTGAATAGTGCTGCAATAAACACGGGAATGCAGATGTCTCAATCAATATACTGATTTCCTTTGGATAAATGCCCATGATTTTTGGAGCATATGATGGTTCTATTTGTAGTTAAGAAATCTTTATACTGTTCTCCACAGTGGCTGTACTAGTTCACATTCCCACCAACAGCATATGAGTTCTTTCTTCACATTTTCACAAGTATGTATTATTTTTTGTCTTTTTGATAATAGCCATCCTAACTAGGGTGAGGGGATACTTCCACCTTGTGGTTTTGATTGGCATTTCTCTAATGATTAGTCATCAATAATCATTAGAGAAATTTTTAAGCATTTTTTCATGTATTTGTTGGTCAATTGTATGTCTTCTTTTGAGAAATGTCTACTCAGATCATTTGTCCATTTTTTTAAATCAGATTTTTTTTTTTTTTGCTGTTGAGTTCCTTGTCAGTTATGGATATTGGTCCCCTGTTGAGGTAGTTTGCAACTATTTTCTTCCATTCTGTAAGTTGTCTTCTCACACTAATGGTTGTTTCCTTTGCCGTAATAACTTATTTTAGTTTGATATAATCCCATTTGTTTATTTGTGCTTTTGTTGCCTGTGCTTTTGAGGTCTTATTCATAAAATCTTTTCCCAGACAAATGTTCTGAAGCATTTCCCCCATGTTTTCTTTTGCTAATGTTATTTTTAGTCTAACATTTAGGTTTTTGAACCATTTTTAGTTGATTTTTGTATAGGGTAAGAGGTTGTGGTTTAGTTTTATTCTCTGCATATGGATATCCAGTTTCCCATTTATTGAAGAAATTATCCTCTCCCCAGTGAGTGTTGTTGGTAGCGTCATCAAAAATTAGCTGGCTGTAGATATGTGGATAAATTTCCAGCTTCCCTGCTCTGTCTTATTGATCTATGTGTCTGTTTTTAATGCCAGTATCATATTGTTCTGATTACTACAGCTTCGTAGTATATTTTGAGGTCTGGTAGTACGGTATCTTCAGCTTTCTGTTCAGAATTGCTTTAAATTTGTTTGGAACCACAAAAGATCTTGACTAGCCTCTGATAGATCTTATCTAATAGAGTATTAAGTTGATTTCTTCCACAAGTTTACACAGCAACTTAAACACGTACATGTAGTCATGGCTTGTAGACAGAGACCCATATAGAGTACAGAATATAAAGTTCATGACTTATTTTTTATGCTGTTCCCCTTAGCTAGAATGCCCTCTCCCAACATTTCTACCTCACAAACTCTTATCAGCCATTCAATGTGTGTGTGAGTGTGAGTGTGTGAGTGTGTGTGTGTGTGTCTTTGACGCTGTCCCTTTGTGTCTCTCCAGGAAGAACTTACTGCTATCTTTCATGATCATATAGTACTCAGAACATCTTTCAACTCTGGTATTTAACACATTACATATATTGTTTATTTATTTATATGTCTTTCTATCAAACCAATACATAGGACTTTTGAGAAGATTCCATAGCTCATCATCTTCATAAGGTCAAGCTGAGGAAACAAAATATAATAGATATTCAGCCAATAGTAAGACTGAATAATTAGTAGAATAAGACTATAAATAGTTTTTAATATTAGATTTAGGGAGTACACATGTAGGTTTGTTACATGGCTATATTGCATAATACTGGAGTTTGGGCATCTACTGAATCCATCACCCAAATAGTGAACAGGTAGCTTTTCTCCCCCTTTCCCTCCTTTCTCCCCCTTTGCCTATTGTTTCCATCTTTACTTTCATGTGTACCCATTGTTAGCTCCCACTCATAAATCAGAACATGTGGTATTTGATTTTCTGATTTAGTGTTAATTCACTCAAGATAATGGCCTCCAGAGGAATCCATGTTGTTGCAAAAGGCATGACTTTACTGTTTTTTTATGGTTGCAAAGTATTCTATGTATGTACCATAGAATACCATATTTTCTTTATCAAATCATCCTTGAATGAAATTTAGGTTGATTCCATTACTTACTCACTGTGAATAGTGTGCTACAATAAACATACAAATGCAAGTATCTTTATAATAGAACAATTTCTTTTCCTTTGGGTAGATACCCAGTAGTGGGATTGCTGGGAGAAATGTCAGTTCTATTTTTAGTTCTATGCAAAAATCTTCAAACTATTTTCCATAGAGTTTGTACTAATTTACACTTGTACCAACAGCATTCCCTTTTGTCTGCATCCTCACCAACATCATTTTTTTTTTTTTTTTTTACTTTTTAATGATGCCATCTCATAGCAGTCAGAATGGCTATCTCATTGGGGTTTTAATTTGCATTTCTCTGATAATTAGTGATGTGGAGCATTTTTTCATGTTTCCTGACCACTTCTATGTTTTCTTTCGAGAAGTCTTTGTTCATGTCATTTGCCCTCTTTTTAATGTTGTTACTTGCTTTTTTCTTAAGTTCTTTATAGGTTCTGTATATTTGTCTGATACATAGCTTGCAAATATTTTCTCCAATTCTGTAGGTTTACTGTTTACACTTTTGATTATTTATTGTTTTTAATGCATTTGCCTTTGAGGTCTCAGTCACAAATTTTTTGTCTAGGCCAATGTCCAAAAAGGTGTTTCCTAGGTTGTCGCCTAGGATTTTCATAGTTTGAGTCTTACTATGGATTAAAGACTTAAATGTAAGTTATTTTTCTGTGTATGGTGAAAGGTAAGGGACTAGCTTCAATCTTCTGCATATAACTAGCAAGTTCTCCTAGCATCCTTTATTGAATATGGATCCTATCCTCCTTTCTTGTTTTTGTCAACTTTGTCAAAGATTAGATGGTTGTAGGTGTGTAGTTTTATTTCTCAGTTCTCTATTCTGTTTTATTGATCTATGTTTATTTTTTGTACCAGTACCAGGATGTTTTGGTTACTATAGCCTTGTAGTATAGTTTGAAGTTAGGTAATGTTATGCCTTGGCTTGTTCTTTTTGCTTAGAATTGATTTGTCTGTTCAGGCTCTTGTTTGGCTCCATATAAATTTTAGAATTGCTTTTTCTAATTCTGTGAAAAATGACGTTGGTAATTTGACAGAAATTACATTGAATCCATAGATTGTTTTGCACACCGTATAGTCATTTTAACAATACTGATTCTTTCAATCCATGAGCTTGGAATATTTTTGCATTTCTTTGTGTCATCTAGGATTTCTTTCAACAGTGTTTTGTAATTCTCCTTGTAGAGATTTCTCATCACCTTCGTTAAATGTATGCCTAAGTATTTTCTTTTGTGTGTGGCTATTATAAATTGGATTGCACTCTTGATTTGGTTCTCAGATGGAATATTATGTTGTATAGAAGTGCTACCAATTTTTGTGCATTAATTTTGTATTCTGAAACTTTAGTGAAGTCATTTATCAGGTCTAGGAGTATTTTGGAGGAATGGTGAGGGTTTTCTAGGTGTAGAATCATATCATCAACAAACAGATGATTTGGCTATCTCTTTTCCTTTTTGGATGCCTTTTATTTCTTTCTCTTACCTGATTGCTCTTGCTAGGACTTCCAATACTATGTTGAATAGAAGTGGTGAGAATGGGCATCTTTGTCTTATTCCAGTTCTGAGGGGAATGCTTCCAACTTTTGCCCACTCAGTGTAATGACAGTTGTCGGTTTGGCATAGATGTCTCATTATTTTGAGGTACATTCCTTTGATGCCTTCAGTAAATTCCTTCAGGATTTTTATCATGAAGTGATGTTGGATTTTTTCAAAAGTTTTTTTTGCATCTACTGAGATTATATGGTTTTTTATTCTATTTATGTGCTGAGTTACATTTATTGATTTATGTATGTTGAACCATCTTTGCATCCCAAGAATAAAGCCCACTTGATCATGATATAATCTTTTTGATGTGCTACTGGATTTAGCTTGTTAGTATTTTGTTGAGAATTTTTGCATCTATCTTCATCAGGGATATTGGTCTAGTATTTTTAGTTGTGTCCCTGTCAGAATTTGATATTAAAATGATGGCAGTTTCCTAAAATGAGTTAGGGAAGAATCCTTCCCTCCTTGATTTATTGGAATAGTTTCAGAAACATTGGTACCAGTTCTTCTTTGTATTTCTGGTAGAATTTGGCTGTGAATCCATCTGGTCCAGGGCTTATTTTGGTTGGTAGATTTTTCTTTTTGTTACTGATTCAACTTTGGAACTTGTTATTGGTCTATTCAGGATTTCTATTTCTTCCTGGTTCAATCTTGGCAGATTGTATGTATCTAGGAATTTATCTATTTCCTCTAAGTTTTCTAGTTTGGCATATAGAAATGTTCATAGTAGTCTTTGTGGATCTTTTGTATTTCTGTAATATTAGTTGCAATGTCACCTTTGTCATTTCTGATCATGCTTATTTAGATGTTCTTTCTTTTACTTGATTAAGCTAGCTACTGGTATAGCAATCTTGTTTTCCCTTTCCAGGAACCAATTTTTCATTTGGTTTATTCTTGTATGGTTTTCTGGTCTCAATTTCATTTAGTTCAGCTCTGATCTTTTCTTCTGCTAGTTTTGGGTTTCATTTTTCTAGTTCCTTTAGGTGCAACATTAAGTTGTTAAGTTGAGTTCTATCTTCTTGCACTATGCATTTATCACTCTAAACTTTCCTATTAACACTGCTTTCACCATATCCCAAAGGTTTTGGTATGTTGTATCTGTTTTCATGTAATTCAAGTAATGTTTTGCTTTATGCCTTAATTCTGCTGTTTACCCAAAAGTCATTTAGGAGCAAGTTGTTTAATTTTCATATATTCGTGTGGTTTTGAGAGTTCCTTTTGGTATTAATTTCTAATTTTATTCCACTATGGTCAGAGATGCTTGATATAATTTCTATTTTTAAAAAATTCATTAAGACTTGCTTTATGACCAAGCATGTGGTCAATCTTAAAGAAAATTCCATGCATAGATGAAAATAATATATCAACTGATTGTTGGGTGGAGTAATCTGTAGACGTCTACAAAGTACATTTGGTCAAGTGTCTAAGTCCAGAGTTTGTTAGTTTTCTGCCTCAATTATTTATCTAATGCCAGTGGGATGTTGAAATCCACCACCAGTATTATTGTATGACTATCTTTTCTTAGGTCTAGTAGTATATGTTTTATAAATCTGGGTGCTCTGATGCTGGGTGCATATATACTTAGGATATTTAAATATCTTATTGAATTAAATCCTTTACAATTACATAATTCCCTTTGTCTTTTTTGTATTGGTTTAAAGTCCATTTTATGATACAAGAATAGCAACCCCTATTCTTTTTGTTTTCCATTTGCATGATAGATCTTTCTCCATTCCTTTGAGTTTATGAGTGTCAAAACAAGTGAGATGGGCCTCCTGAAGGAAGCAGAAGGTTCAGTCTAGTTTTTTAATCCAATTTACCACTCTGTCTTCTAAGGTAAGCATTTAGACCATTTGCTTTCAAGGTTAATACTGATATGTGAGGTTTTATTCCTGTCATAGTGTTATTAGGTAGTTGCTTTGTAGTCTCAATCGTGTGTTTGCTTTATAGGGTCTGTGGCCTTTGTAATTACATGTGATTTTATGATGGCAAGTATTTTTCCATTTCCATGCTTACTACACTACTCTTGAGTGTTCCTCATAGGGCCAGTCTGGTGGTGATGAATTCTCTTAGCATATGCTTGTCTGGGAAAGACTTTCTTCTTATTTATGAAGCTTAGTTTGGCAGGATATGAAATTCTTGTTCAACTTTTATTTTTCTTTAAGAATGCTAAAAATAGGCCCCAGTCTTTTCTGGCTTATAAAGTATTGCTGAGAAGTCTGCTATTAGTCTGATGGATTTCCTTGATATGTAAGTTTTCCCTTTTCGAGACTGCAGAGAGCTCTGAAAAACAGGCAGAAGAAATTAGGCTTGATGTACTAGGCATTTGGGAGCTATTGTAGAAGTGAGAGTTTTCTAGGATACCAGCTGATCCCAACTCCTCCAGATGATCTAATTATAGAAATGTGTGGTAATTTTTAAAAGATATTATATTTATGTCCTTGAGTACCAAGATCCCTGGTAAACTGCAATGGCTAATGCAGCTCAGATCTCTGCCCAAAAATATTTATATCAGCCCTTCTCTTACCTACCCAGTCATAAGTAGGGACACCAGAGAATCATTTGAGGAGTAGGGGATAGAGGATACACAGCCAAAAATCTGTGCCCTAGTGTATTCACCACATGATGGGTAGACGAAGAGATAAGAAACATCATTTGCAGACACATATGTCTAAAAAAAAGCAAAAAACCAGAGGAAGTGCCACACATGAGGAAAGAATCTTAGTTATTTTAAAATATTTTCCTCTCCCTCAGAAACTTGGTCCAGTGGATCTTTCTGGCTCTTCATCCAATTAAGTTATTCTTCCATAAAGAGGACTAAGTAAGTTGTTTTCTAAAACTACTATCTCCCAGAAGGTAAAGGAAAAGTCTTCATTTAAAGACGAGGAGAAGGGGTAATAAGAGTTCCCTTCTGGGATCTGGCAATATGGCTGAATAGGAAGAGCTCTGGTCTGCAGCTGTCAGGGAGACCAATGCAGAAGGTGGGTAAATTCTGCATTTCATCTCATTGGGACTGGTTAGGCAGTGGGTACAGCCCAAGGAGGGTGAGCAGAAGCAGGGTGGGGCATCGCCTCACCTGGGAAGTGCAACGAACCAGGGTCTTCCCTCCTCCAGCCAAGGGAAGCCGTGAGGGACTATGCAATCCTGCCCAGATATTACACTTTTCCCATGGTTTTTACAATCTGCAGACCAGGAGATTCCTTTGTGTCCCTATATCACCAGGGCCCTAGGTTTCAAGCACAAAACTGGGTAGCTGTTTGGGCAGATACTGAGCTAGCTGCAGGAGTTTTTTATTTTATTTTTTTTGTAACCCAGTGGTACCTGGAACCCCAAATGAGACAGAACTGTTCACTCCCCTGGAAAGGGGGCTGAAGCCAGGGAGCCAAGTGATCTTGCTCAGTGGGTCCCATTCCCATGGAGCCCAGCAAGCTAAGAACTACTGGCATGAAATTCTCACTGCCAGCACAGCAATCTGAAGTAGACCTAGGATGATCTCAAGCTTGGTTGGGGGATGGGCATCGGCCATTACTGAGGCTTGAGTAGGCAGCTTTCCTCAGACAGTGCTAAGGAAGCCTGGAAGTTCAGACTGGGCAGAACTCACCACAGCATGGCAAAACAGCTGTGGCCAGACTGTCTTCTCTAGACTCCTCCTCACTGGACAGGGCATCTCTGAGACAAAGGCAGCAGTCCCAGTCAGGGGCTTATAGATAAAACTCCCATCTCCCTGGGACAGAGCACCCAGTGGAAGAAGCAGCTGTGGGCACAGCTTCAGTGGACTTAAACATTCCTGCCTGCCAGCTCTGAAGAGAGCAGTTGATCCTGACAAGGAGGATTCTCCCAGCACAGCTTGAGCTCTGCTAAGAAACAGACTGCCTCCTCAAGTGGGTCCCTGTCCCCCATGCCTCCTGACTGGGAGAGATCACAGGAATTGCTAACTAGAATAATCAGTTTAGAGAAGAACATAAATGACCTGATGGAGCTGAAAAACACAGCACAAGAACTTCCTGAAGCATACACAAGTATCAACAGCTGAATTGATCAAGTGGAAGAAAGGATATCAGAGATTGAAGATTAACTTACTGAAATAAAGCATGAAGACAAGAATAGAGAAAAAAGAATGAAAAGGAATGAACAACGCATCCAAGAACTAAGGGATTGTGTGAAAAACAAAACCCACGATTGATTGGGGTGCCTGCAAGTGACCAGGAGAATGGAACCAAGTTGGAAAACACACTTCAGTATATTATCCGGGAGAACTTCCCCAACCTAGCAAGACAGGCCAACATTCAAATTCAGGAAAATCAGAGAACACCACTAAGATACTCCTCAAGAAGAGCAACCCCAAGACATGTAATTGTCAGATTCTCCAAGGTTGAAACAAAGGAAAAAATGTTAAGGGCAGCCAGAGAGAAAGGTCAGGTTACCTACAAAGGTTAAGCCCATCAGACTAACAGCAGATCTCTCTGAAGAAACCCTACAAGCTAGAAGAGAGTGGGGGCCAATATTCAACATTCTTAAAGAAAAGAATTTTCAACCCGGAATTTCATATCCAGCCAAATTAAGCTTCATAAGCAAAGGAGAAATAAAATCCTTTACAGACAAGAAAATGCTGAGGAATTTTGTCACCACTAGGCCTGCTTTACAAGAGCTCCTGAAGGAAGCACTAAATATGAAAAGGAACAACTGGTACCAGCCACTGCAAAAACACACCAAAATATAAAGACCAATGATACTATGAAGAAACTGCATCAACTAATGTGTGAAATAACCGCTAGCATCATGACTACAGGATCCAATTCACACCTAATATTAACCTTAAATGTAAACAGGCTAAATGCCCCAATTAAAAGACACAGACTGACAAATTGGATAAAGAATCAAGACCCATCAGTGTGCTGTATTCAGGAGACCCATCACACATGCAAAGACACACATAAACTCAAAATAAAAGGACGGAGGAATATTTACCAAGCAAATGAAAGGAAAAAAGAAGTGGAGGTTGTGATCCTAGTCTCTGATAAAACAGAATTTAAACTAACAAAGATCAACAAAAACAAAGAAGGGCATTACATAATGGTAAAGGGATCAAGGCAACAAGAAGATCTAACTATCCTAAATACATATGCATGCAATATAGGAGCACCCAAATTCATAAAACAAGTTCCTAGAGACCTACAAAGAGACTTAGACTCCCACACAATAATAGTGGGAGACTTCAACACCCCACTGTCAATATTAGACAGATCAATGAGCCAAAAAATTAACAAGGATATTCAGGACTTGAGCTCAGTTCTGGACCAAGTGGACCTAATAGACATCTATAGAACTCTCCACCCCACATCAAGAGAATATACATTCGTCTCAGCACCACATCACACTTATTCTAAAATTGACCACATAATTAAAAGTAAAACAGTCCTCATCAAAATGCAAAAGACAGAAATCATAACAAACAGTCTCTCAGACCACAGTGCAATCAAATTAGAACTCAGGATTAAGAAACTCACTCAAACTGCACATCTACATGGAAACTCAACAACCTGCTCCTGAATGTCTACTGGGTAAATAATGAAATTAAGGCAGAAATAAAGAAGTTCTTAGAAACAAGTGAGAACAAAGACAAAATGTACCAGAATCTCTGGGACACAGCTAAAGCAGTGTTAAGAGGAAAATTTATAGCACTAAATGCCCACATGAGAAAGCAGGAAAGATCTAAAATCGACACCCTAACACCACAATTAAAAGAACTAGAGAAGCAAGAGCAAAGAAATTCAAAAGTTAGCAGGATACAAGAAATAACTAAGGTCAGAGCAGAACTGAAGGAGATAGAGACAAGAAAAACCCTTAAAAAAAAAATCAGTGAATCCAGGAACTGTTTTTTTTTTAAAAAAAAAAAAAAAAAGATCAGCAAAATAGACCACTAGCCAGACTAATAAAGAGAGAAGAATCAAATAGACACAATAAAAAATGATAAAGAGAATATCATCACAGATCCCACAGAAATACAAACTACCATCAGAGAATACTATAAACACATTTATGCAAAAAAAAAAAACTAGAAAATCTAGAAGAAATAAATTTCTGAACACTTAGACCCTCCCAAGACTAAACCAGGAAGAAGTTGAATTCCTGAATAAACCAATAACAAGCTCTGAAATTGAGGCAGTAGTTAATAGCCTACCAATCAAAAAACACCTAGGACCAGACAGATTCACAGCCGAATTCTACCAGGGGTAGAAAGAGGAGCTGGTACTATTCCTTCTGAAACTATTCCAAATAGAGGAAGAGGGACTCATCCCTAACTCATTTTATGAGGCCAGCATCATCCTGCTACCAAAACTTGGCAGAGACACAACAACAACAACAACAACAATTCAGGCAATATCCCTAATGAACATCGATGCAAAAATCCTCAATAAAATACTGGCAAACCAAATCCAGCAGCACACCAAAAAGCTTATCCACCATGATCAAGTCGGCTTCATCCCTAGGATGCAAGGCTGGTTCAACATATGCAAATCAATAAACAGAACCGATGACAAAAACTACATGATTATCTCAATAGACCCAGAAAAGGCCTTCAATAAAATTCAACACCCTTCATGCTAAAAACTCTCAATAAACTAGCTATTTACAAAACATCTCTCAAAATAATAAGAGCTATTTATGACAAACCCATAGACAATATACTGAATGGGCAAAAGCTGGAAGCATTCCCTTTGAAAATCAGCACAAGACAAGTTTGCCCTCTCTCACTACTCTTATTCAACATAGTCCTGGAAGTTCTGGCCAGGGCAATCAGGTAAGAGAAAGAAATAAAGGTATTCAATTGGAAGAGAGGAAGTCAAATTGTCTCTGTTTGCAGATGACATAATTGTATATTTAGAAAATCCCATTGTCTCAGCCCCAAAATTCCTTAAGCTAATAAAAGAACTTCAGCAAAGTCTCAGGATATAAAATCAATGTGCAAAAATCACAAGCATTCCTATACAACAATAGACAAGCAGAGAGCAAAATCACAAGTGAACTCCCATTCACAATTGCCACAAAGAGAATAAAATACCTAAGAATACGGCTTACAAGGGACGGGAAGGACCTCTCTGCTCAAGGAAATAAGACAGGATGCAGATAAATGGAAAAAACGATCCATGCCCATGGATAGGAAGAATCAATATTGGGAAAATGGCCATATTGCCCAAAGTAATTTATAGATTTAATGCTATCTCCATCAAGCTACCACTGACCTTTCTTCACAGAATTAGAAAAAACTACTTTAAATTTCATATGGAACCAAAAAAGAGCTCGTATAGCCAGAACAATCCTAAGCAAAAGAACAAAGCTGGAGGCATTATGCTACCTGACTTCAAACTATACTACAAGGCTACAGTAACCAAAACAGCATGGTACCGGTACCAAAACAGATATATAGACCAACAGAACAGAACAGAGGCCTCAGAAATACACCACACATCTACAACCATTTGATCTTTGACAAACCTGACAAAAGCAATGGGGAAAGGATTCTCTATTTAATAAATGGTGCTGGGAAAACTGGCTAGCCATATGCAGAAAACTGAAGTTGGACCCCTTCCTTACACCTTATTCAAAAAAAATAACTCAAGATGGATTAAAGACTTAAATGTAAAACCTAAAACCTAAAAACCCTAGAAGAAAACCTAGGCAATACCATTCAGGACATAGGTATGGGCAAAGGCTTCACAACTAAAACACCAAAAGCAATGGCAACAAAAGCCAAAATTAACAAATAGGATCTAATTAAACTAAAGAGCTCTGCACAGCAAAAGAAACTATCATCAGAGTGAACAGGCAACCTACAGAATGGGAGAAAATTTTTGCAATCTATCCATCTGACAAGGGTCTAATATCCAGAATCTACAAAGAACTTAAACAAATTTACAAGAAAACAATAACCCTATCAAAAAGTGAGCAAAGGATATGAACAGACACTTCTCAAAAGACAACATTTATGAGGCCAACAAACCTATGAAAAAAAGCTCATCATCACTGGTCATTAGAAAAATGCAAATCAAAACAATAATAAGATACCATTTCATGCCAGTTAGTGTGGCGATTATTCAAGTCAGGAAACAACAGATGCTGGCAAGGATGTGGAGAAATAGGAATGCCTCTACACTGTTGGTTGGCGTGTAAATAAGTTCAACCATTGTGGAAGAGAGTTGTGGCAATTCCTCAAGGTCTAGAACCAGAAACACCTTTTGACCCAGCAATCTCATTGCTGCATATATACCCAAAGGATTATAAATCATTCTACTATAAAGACACATGCACACATGTTTATTGCAGCACTATTTACAATAGCAAAGACTTGGAATCAACCCAAATGCCCATCGATGACAGACTGGATAAAGAAAATATGGCACATATACACCATGGAATACTATGCAGCCATAAGCAAGAATGA
Organism: Hylobates moloch; assembly: GCF_009828535.3. Classification (NCBI taxonomy): domain Eukaryota; kingdom Metazoa; phylum Chordata; class Mammalia; order Primates; family Hylobatidae; genus Hylobates; species Hylobates moloch. The sequence continues at coordinate 48,362,817 of NW_026652285.1, read as the reverse complement.
GTTCATGTCGTTTGCAGTGACATGGATGAAGCTGGAAACCATCATTCTCAGTAAACTCACACAGGAACAGAAAACCAAACACCGCATGTTCTCACCCATGAATGGGATTGAACAGTGAGAATGCATGGACACAGGAAGAGAAACATCACATACCGGAGCCTGTCAGAGGGTTGGGGGGCAAGGGGAGAGAGAGTATTAGGACAAATACCTAATGCATGTGAGGCTTCAAACCTAGATGATGGGTTGATAGGTGCAGCAAACAACCATGGTACATGTATACCTATGTAACAAACCTGCACATTCTGTACATGTATCCTATAACTTAAAGTAACAATAAAATTTAAAGAAGAGTTCCCTTCTGGTCTTGGAGCCACCACCGGTAGAAAAAATTTAGAGCAGAACATGCAATAGAATTTTTTGCAATGAAGGAGAATAAATGCTTATATCTATGCTGCCCAATACGGTAGCCACTAAGCACATGTGGCTATTGAATACTTGCTAAGTGGCTACATTGACTGAAAAACTAAACATTTAATTTTCTTTCATTTTAATTAATTTAAATTTAAAAAGCCACATATGGCTAGTGGTAACCATATGGACAGTATAGTTCTCCAAATAGAGCTTTGGGGTTATTCCAACAATAGTAAGCAGAATTAATACAGAGGCATTTGCAATGGGAAATAGGTCTGTAACAGCCATCATTCACTTGGCACTCCTCATGCTGGACATTGTCTCTAAGTGTTTAATGTGGATTAAATTTACACTTTACAGCAACCCTCTGAAGCTGATAAATTTACTATTTTTCTCTCTCACAGCTAAGGAAACAGTGCCCAATACCATAGTTGGCGAATGGCAGAAGTGAGATTTGAACCCCGGAAGTCTGACTGGGAGGGATAACACATAGCTTATGGCAGTAATGCAAATGTGTGGGGAACAGTGAAAAGGTAAAGTCGGGATTGTGGAAGAGTTAATAGAATATAGCAAATGGGAAAAAATCATGGCTCTTTAATCATACCATCGCCAATGACATTTTTCACTCCCTATTAAGCCCACAGCAAGATTAAGGTGACATTATAGTCTATTGTCACATGTGAAAAATGCTTTCAGAACGAAGTCCCATTACAGAACCTAGTCACTCTATTTCCAAGGAAGTAATAGATAACAATCAAACGGTAGCACAATAGATAAGGCTATTACAGACTGAAGAAGAGAACGTGGAAACAGTGCTCCGTGGCATTCACCAGTAAGTAATGAGATCATTACCCAGCAGTAGTTCAAGGCTAACAATAGCAAGGTTTCTCTTCATTTATTATGCAGAATTACAGGGTAAATCTCCAAATTTTAAAATGAAAGAGGACAGTAGGCACAATCTTGTCCTATCCTTTCAGTTAATACATTTAAGAGACATACTAAAAAAAAAATAATTTGAGACAACTTGAGCACAGACTGGTAATTTGATAAAATTAAGGAATAATTTGTCATTTTATTAGGTATAATGATGGTATTGCTATTATGTTGCTGTCTTTTTTTAAGTTCTATATTTAACATATAGAACTCTACTTTTCTGAATGTTTGAAATTTTCATAACACTTTTAATTACAGCATAAAAAGAAGAGACAAAATGGTGCATGAAAATATAAAAGACAGTCAATATCTTTCATAATAAGAGAAATGGAAATGCTGAGATATCATGTAGGATCTATATAGTTAGAAAATATTTCAACAATTTGGCAACACTGTCTTTTGTGAAGACAATGAGGAAGCACATACTCTTTTGTAGCAAATGGCAGTGAAAAGGGTAGCACATTATAGTGGGTTGAATTGTGTCCTACAAAAAGATACGTTCAATCCTAACCCCTAGCATCTATGAATGTGGCCTTAGTTAGAAATAGGGTCTTTACAGATGTAATCAAGTTAGGATGAGGTCATGCTGGATTAGGGTGGACCCTAATCCAATATCTGGTCTCCTTACTGAATACAGAAATATACAGTTTGTACACAGACGCACACACACACAGAGGGACAAACACCATGTGAAGACTGAGGCAGGGGTTACAAGCCAAGGAACTCCAAGATTGTCAGCAACCAGGAGCTAGAAAGAGTTAAGAAAGGATCCTCCCTTAGAGTCTTTAGAGAGCATAGTCCTGCCAACACCTTCATTTCAGACTTCTAGCTTCCAGTGAAGGAAAAAAATTCTGTTGTTTTAAGCCACCCAGTTTGTGATAATTTGTTATTATAGCCCTAGGGAACTAATAAATTCTCCTATGATATGGAATTTGGCAATATCTAACAAAACTAGATATACATTTAAGCTTTGATTCAGAAATCCCACATTCAGGAATTTAAGCTGAATACATCTCAAAAAAGAAAAAATTGATATAAGGTTGTTAAAATAGTGTTATTTGTACCAAGTATGAAAAATAAGCCAAATGTCCATTCGTTAGAAAACGCTTTGAATGCCCAAGCACAGTGGCTCAGGCCTGTAACCCTAGCACTTTGGGAGGCTGAGGTAGGAGGACTGTTTGAGACCAGGAGTTCAAAATCAGCCTAAGCAACACAGTGAGACACTATCTCTGTTACAAATAGATATGTTTTTTTTTTTTAAAGAAACTTGGTTGATTAAATTATGGTATATTTATACAAGGAACAATTTAAACAATTCAGCACTTTAAAAAAGTAAAGCTCTGTAAAATATGTTACTATTTCCACATCATATTATTAAGAAATAAAATGAAGTTTCAAGAGAGCATTTATAGTATGAAAACTTTTGTGCAAGAAAAAAGGAGAAATAAGACTATGAATATATATATTAAATATTTTTTTTTCATAGAGACGAAGTCTCACTATATTGCCCAGGCTGGTTTCAAACTCCTGAGCTCAAGCAGTCCTCCCACCTCAGCCTCCCAAAATGCTAGGATTACAGGCATGAGCTACCACACCTGGCCTGTATTTAATATTATAATAATTTTAAATTTGCAAAAAGAAACAAATATAGGAGCAACCAGAAACTAATAAAAGTATTACCTATATAAGATGGGTGGCAACAGGGACTGTACAATTTTTACTTTGAATCATGTTAAAATTTTTACATCTTCAAAACCTAAAATTAACTCAAAAAGGATAGAATTCTGAAATTGACCTTAAGTTGTGTATCAAATTAATAATATCTACATTGTTTTTTAAAATTAATTCAAATATATCTTGAATCCAGTATGCTGATATTGTCCTCCATGGGATAGTATAAGAACAGTATCAATTGCAAAAGAATCTTAAATTTTACTTAACATTTATTATTGGTAACTGTATTGGTGTTGATTGTTAATATATTTATTGTAAGATAGAGCAAATAAATAAATATATTGATATTACTCACAGGTTTCTCACTGTGGAATAAGAACACAGGAACAAGAGGAAGGACCCTGTAGCATTGGACTAAAATTAAAGGAATCAGAATGAATATATATGTATGTATATTTTCCTGCTAGCTCTGTCAACTTGAAAAGGACTAAAAGCAATGACACCTCAGAATAGCAAGTAACACAGCTGGCGTACAAATCTAATTTGTAAATGCCATTCACCACTGAATGGAACTGAAGATATTGAGAAGTTGGCTACATTACAGATTGGGGCAGTGAAAGACAGGAGAGCCTAGAACATAATGGTGCCAGAAAAGAAGTGATCAAAAATTGATAAGGATCTTCTAGGATAGTCATATGAGAAATATTATAAACTAACTGTCCAGGGAAATAAAAATGACCAGTGAAAACTGTTTGAAAGACAATAGTCTGTGAAAATTGTCCCAAGGGCATACAGTGAAACAAAAAAAAAATTATTCAAAAAAGATCTACTAAAACTTGGTTTAAATAAACAAATAAATAAATAAATAAAACCCCACAAGGTAGCTTTTGAGGCACAACCCATTCGTTCCCTTTCTCCTAATCTCAACTCAGCTTGACAGAAGCTCCACTCTGGGTGGATGTGGCTACAACTGCAGGGCTCCCTCTCCCCTCAGCCTCCAGTCAAGGGATACAGTTTCTTACCCATAGCGTAGGTCATGAGCATTTCTCACTCCCTCCAACTCCGAGTAGAAAGATTTCCCCATCCAGCTTCCAGAAGAGTGACTTAAAGAATTTACCCAAGGGGAGAGGCAGTTCATAACAACAGAGCTCTAAAACTCTCCCCAAATAAGCTGACTTTTTTTTTTTTTTGAAACAGAGGGTAGAGAAGTTCGAGCTTCAGAATGCTCTCAAAAACAATAGGTTCTCTTAATTAAGAACAACAAACCATAGGCCAGCTAGTTCACCAGACAGAGTGAGAGAAATGTAAGATCCCTCCTGGGGTCAGAATAAACCTCAAAGACAAGCTATACCCATCAAGCTTAATTGGATCATAGTGTGGAACAATTTGTGCCCCCAGGGAATTGTCTAGAAGAATAGAGAGGTCACCTGGCAAGGAGTGGGGCCAAAACTCTGTGGCTGTAATAACAAATGAAGTTCTAATGGATGAGAAAAACAGACAGTCCCAGGGCCAGGATAACTGTGCACACACCCAAGGCTGCTCCCTGTGCAGAGCAAAACCAAAGGCTTCACACTTGGGAGGATAAACAACTCACTTAAATAGTCTAGCCAAGTAACTAAATAAACAAGCAACAACAACAAAAACAAGGTCCATAGGGGGCACAGAATTGGTTGATGGAATTACACAATATATTACCTAGAATGTCCACTTTTTAACAACAACAAAAAAAGATATGCAAAGAAACAGGACAGAGTGACCCATGCGTAGGGGAAAAAAAAAGAGGCAAAAAGACAGTCTATGAGAGAGCTCAGATATCAAATTTAAGAAAGATGTCAACATTATATCTTCCAAGAACTAATTTTACTTGAATGAGGAAAGGAAGCTATGATAGAATGTCTCTTTAAATAGAGAATAGATAGAAATCATTTTTTAAGGCAAACCAAATGGAAATTCTGGCATTAAAAAATACAATAACTGAAATGAACAATTTACTAAAGGGACTCAACAGTAGCTTTGACTGGCAGAAGAAAGAATCAGTAAACCTGACATTAGGTTGGTAGACTTAATACAATTCAAAGAACGAAGAAGAATGAACAGAGCTTCATAATAAAATCATTAAATATACAAGAAACAAAAAAAATCCATCTCAACATAACAAAGGCCTTGTAAGAAAGGCCCACAGATAATATCATACTTGGTGGTGAAAGACTGAAAGCTTTCTAAGAATGAGAACAAGAAAAAAAAAGATCATGTTTTGCCACTTCTATTCAATACTGTACTGAAAGTTCTAGCTAGAGCAACTATTCAGGAAAAATAAGAGGCATCTAAATCTGAATGGAAGAAGTAAACTTATCTCTGTTCACAGACAACATGATCTTATACATAGAAAGCCCTAACAATTCTACCAAAAAAACCCATTAGAATAAATGAATTCACCAAAGTTGCAGAATACAAAATTAATATACACATACACCAATTGTGTTTTTATATTAATAATGAACAATCCTGGAAGGCCAAGGCGGGAGGATCACAAGGTCAGGAGATCGAGACCATCCTGGCTAACACAGTGAAACCCCGTCTCTACTAAAAATACAGAAAATTAGCCAGGCCTGGTGGCAGGTGCCTGTAGTCCCAGCTACTCAGGAGGCTGGAGCAGGAGAATGGTGCGAACCCAGGAGGCGGAACTTGCAGCGAGCTGAGATTGCACCACTGCACTCCAGCCTGGGTGACAGTGCGAGACTCTGTCTCAGAAAAAAAATAATAATAAAATAAATAAATAAAAATGAACAATCCAAAAAGGAAATCAAGAAAACAATTCCAATTACAATAACATAAAAAAGAATGAATATGTAGGAATAAATTTAACCAAAGAGATAAAAGACTTGTACATTAAAAACCACAAAGCATTGATTAAAGAAATTAAAGAAAATAAAAATAAAGACATGACATGCTTATGAATTAGAAGACTTAACATTATTAAGAGGTCAACACTTCACAAAATGATGAACAGATTTAATGTTTATTGCAATCCCTATAAAAATCCCAATGGCATTTTTTGCAGAAATAGAAAAATCCATCCTGAAACTCACATGAAGTCTCAGAGCTCAAACAACCAACACAATCTTGAAAAAGAAAAAGTTGGAGGTCTCACACTTCCTAATTTCAAAACTTACTACAAAGCCACCATAATCAAAATAGTGTAGTAATGGCAAAAGACAGGTATATGGAATAGACCAACATATATAGACCAATGAGATAGAAAAAAGAGTCTAGAAATAAACCCTCACATATATGATCAATTGGTCTTCAACAAGGGTGTGAAGACCACAGAATAGGGAAAGGACAGCCTTTTTAACAAATAGTGCTGAGAAAACTGGATATCTACATAAAAAGTAACTAAATAGGACCCTTACTTTAAACCATATATAAAAATGAACTCAAAATGGATACAAGACCTAAATGTAAGACCTAAAACTATAAAATTTTTTGAAGAAAACATAGGGAAAAGCTTCCTGATATTGGATTTGGCAGTGATTTCCTAGCCATTACACTAAAATTGCAGGAAACAAAAAATAAATTAGACTACATCAATATGTAAAATGACTGTGCATCAAAGAACACAATCAACAGAATTCAAGAGCAAGCTACTAAATGGGAGAAAATATTTGCAAATCATATCTGGCAAAAGGTTAATATCTAGAATATATAAAGAACACCCACAACTCAAAAAAAAATTCTAGTTCAAAAATAACTAAAGAACATGAATAGACATTTCTGCAGATATGATACATAAGTGGCCAAAAAGCATACAAAATGATGCTTAACATAGTAACGTTAAGTAAGGAAAGCACAAATCAAAACCACAATGAGATATCACCTCACACCAATTAGGATAGCTACGGAAGGAAGGAAGGAAGGAAGGAAGGAAGGAAGGAAGGAAGGAAGGAAGGAAGGAAGGAAGGAAGGAAGGAAGGAAGGAAGGAAGGAAGGAAGGAAGGAAGGAAGGAGGAGGAAGTGGGAAGGGGGAAGTGGTAAGGGAAAAGAAAGGAAAGGAAAAGAAAAAAAACAGAACAAGTGTTAGTGAGAGTGTGAAGAAATTGGAGACTTTGTGACCTGTTGGTGGGAATGTAAAATTATGCAACCTCTAAGGAAAACAGTATGGAAGTTACTTTTAAAAATAAAAATAGAATTTCATATGACCCAGCAATTTCACCATTGGATATATACTCCCCAAAAGTTGAAAACAGGATCTCCAAGAGATATTTACACAACCCTATTCATAGCAACACTATTCACAATGGCCATGATGTGGAAGTAATCCAAGTGCCCAACAACGAATGGGTAAACAAAATGTACTCTCTCTCTCTATGCATGTGTGTGTGTGTGTGTGTGTGTGTGCGTGTGCATATATATATATATACACCCACATATATATACACACACACATATATATACACATACACACACATATATATACACACACACACATATATATACATACAATGGAAAATTATTCATTCTTACAAGGGAAAGAAAATCTGATACATGCTATAACATAGATGAATCTTGAGGTCATTATGCTAAGTGAAATAAGCCAGTCACAAAAAGATAAATATTGCATGATCCTCTTATATGAGGTATCTAGAGTAGTCAACTTCATTGAAACAGAAGGTAACAGTGGTTTTTCCAGGGGATGGGTAGAGGAGAGAATAAGGGGTTACTGTCTAATAAGTATAGAGTCCCTGTTTTGCAAAAATTCCAGAGATTGGTCACACAACAGTATGAATGTACTTAACACTCCTAAAATGTATACTTAGATATAGCTAAAATGGTAAATTTTATGCATTTATTACCACTATTACATTTTTTTAAAATTAATATAAACAGAGTGCTGAGCCAGGATCTGTGCCTAACTCAAGCAGGGGAGGAGTCTACAGTCAGAAAACAGAGGGATGGTTCACACAGGTTTATTGGCTGCTGTGAGACCTAAGTGTGTCTCCTTCCACAGGGCTGGCCCAGTAAGGGTAGGGCCTACTTCCCTGCTGGATCTCTGCCCAAGGGAGCCCCATGGCAACAAACATCTAACAACAATTTTTAAAAATTGTGGCCAGGCACAGTGGCTCATACCTGTAATCCCAGCACTTTGGGAGGCCGAGGCAGGTGGATCACCTGAGGTTGGGAGTTCAAGACCTTCCTGACCAATGTGGAGAAACCCCATCTCATCTCTATTAAAAATACAAAATTAGCTGGGCATGGTGGTGCATGCCTGTAATCCCAGCTACTTGGGAGGCTGAGGCAGGAGAATTGCTTGAACCCCAAGGCAGACAGAGGTTGCTGTGAGCTGAGATCATGCCACTGCACTCCAGCTTGGACAATAAGAGAAAACTCCATCTCAAAAAAAAAAATTGTGGACACAGTACCAGTGATCAGAGGTGGCTCTCCCAAGACCCAGGAGCAGACCTGGTAAGGGGGTGAAAACTTCTCTCCCACTTGCACTGAAGAGCACAGCTGCAAACATGAGGATACCTGTTGCAGGAAGTCAGAGACCCTGAACAGAGGGACCGGCTGAAGCCACGGCAGAAGAACATAAATTTTGAAGATTTCTTGGACATTTATTAGTTCCCCAAATTAATACTTTTATAATTTCTTATACCTGTCTTTACTGCAATCTCTGAACATAAATTGTGAAGATTTCATGGATACTTATCACTTCCCCAATCAATATTCTTGTGATTTCCTATGCCTGTCTTTAATCTCTTAATCCCATCATCTTCATAAGCTGAGGATGTATGTTGCCTCAGGACCCTGTGATGATTGCGTTAACTGCACAAATTGTTTGAACAATATGAAATCTGGGCACCTTGAAAAAAGAACAGGATAACAGCAATGTTCAGAGAACAAGGGAGACAACCATTAGGTCTGGCTGCCTGAGAGCTGGGTGGAACAGAGCCATATTTCTCTTCTTTCAAAAGCAAATAGGAGAAATATTGCTGAATTCTTTTTCTCAGCAAGGAACATCCCTGAGAAAGAATGCATTCCTAGGGAGAGGTATCTAAAATGGCCACTCTAGGGATGTTTGTCTTTAAGGTTGCAGATAAGGGATGAAATAAGCCCCGGTCTCCCGTAGCGCTCCCAGGCCTATTAGGATGAGGAAATTCCCACCTAATAAATTTTGGTCAAACCAGTTGTCTGCTCTCAAACCCTGTCTCCTGATAAGATGTTATCAATGACAATGCATGCCTGAAACTTCATTAGCAATTTTAATTTTGCCCCAGTCCTGTGATCTCACCCTGCCTCCATTTGCCTTGTAATATTTTATTACCTTGTGAAGCATGTGATCTCTGTGACCCACACCCTATTTGTACACTCCCTCCCCTTTTGAAGATTACCAATAAAAAGTTGCTGGTTTTGCGGTTTGGGAGGCATCACGGGACCTGCCAACATGTGATGTCTCCCCCAGACACCCAGCTTTAAAAATTTCTCTCTTTGTACTCTTTCCCTTTATTTCTCAGGCCAGCCGACACTCAGGGAAATAGAAAAGAACCCATGTTAAATTATTGGGGGTGGGTTCCCCCGATACCCAAAGGAGCAGTGTGGCTGAGTAAGCCTTTCTACCACCCATTGCTCTCAAGCACCATCTACTAGACCACAGCCTAAACTATAATACCAAAAAAAAAAAAAACACTTAGCTAATTCTCCTTTCTATGAAACCAAGGACAAGAATTCAACAAAAGACCCTGTACAGAGCCTTAGCCTTATAAAAACTCCCAGAAATAAAGCCAACTGACTATATTCAATTTAAACCCCAGTTAAAGGCACACCAACACTCTCAGATGAGAAAGAACCAGTGCAAGAATTATGGCAATTCAAAAAGCCAGGATGTCTTCTTACCTCCAAATGAGCCCACTAGCTCCACAGCAATCATTCCTAACCAATCTGAAATGACTTAAATGACAGACATGGAATTCCGATCTGGATGGCAAAGAAGCTCATCAAGATCCCGGAGAAAGTGAAAACCCAATCCAAGGAAGCCAAGCAATCCAGTAAAACAATTCAAGAGCTAAAAGACAAAACAGACATTTTTAAAGCCCCAAACTGAACTCCTTGAGCTGAAAAACAGAATATAAGAATTTCATAATACAATCAGAAGTATTAACAATGTAATAGACCAAGCTGAGGAAAGAATTACAGAGCTCAAAGACAGCTCTTTGAATCAACTCAGTCAGACAAAAAGAAAAAATTTTTTAAATGAACAAAACCTCTGAGAAATATGGGATTATATAAAGAGACCAAATCTATGTCTCATTGGCATCCCTTACAGAGGAGACAGAATAAGCAACTTGGAAAATATATTTGAGGATATAGTCCACAAAAATTTCCCTAATCTTGCTGGAGATATTAACATGCAAATTCAGGAAATACTGAGAATCCTGCCTAGATACAACACAAGATGACCATCCCCAAGACACTTAGTTATGAGGTTCACCAAGATGAACACAAAAGAAAACATCTTAAAGGCAGCTAGAGAAAAAGGTCAGGTCACACACAGAGGGACCCCCATCAGCCTGGCAGTGGACCTATCAGCAGAAACCTTATGAGTCAGAAGCAATTGGGGGACCTATTTTCACCATCCTTAAAGAAAATAAATTCCAACCAAGAATTTCATATTCCACTAAACTAAACTTCAAAGTGAAGGAAAAAGAAAATCCTTCTCAGACAAGCAAATGCTAAGCAAATTCATTTCAACTAGACCAGCCCTACAAGAGGTCCTTAAGGGAGTACTAAACATGGAATCAAAAGAACATTATGTATAGGTGGAAATTGAACAATGAGAACACTTGGACACAGGAAGGAGAACATCACACACCAGGGCCTGTCGTGGAGTGGGGATGGGGGGAGGGATAGCATTAGGAGATATACCTAATGTAAATGATGAGTTAATGGGTGCAGCACACCAACATGGCACATGTATACATATGTAACAAACCTGCACATTGTGCACATGTACCAAGGAATTTAAAGTATAAAAAAAAGAATACTAAAAAAGAAAGAAGAACATTATGTGATATCACAAATACTCACTTAAGCACATAGCTCAAAGACAGTATAGAGCAACTATACAACCATGTCTACATAACGACCAGCTAATGAAAGTAAGACAGGATCAAAATCTCACATACCAGTACTAACCCTGAATATAAATGGTTTAAACACTCAAAAGACAGAGTGGGAAGCTGGATAAAAAGACAAGACCCAACAGTCTGTGGTCTTCACAAGACCCATCTCACACATAATGACACCCACATTATCAAAGTAAAGGATTAGAGAGACTCACTATGCAAACAAAAAAACAAAAAAGATCAAGATCACTACTCATATCAGACAAAAGAGACTTTAAACTTTTAATAATTAGGAAAGACAAAGAAGGGCAGTACATAACGATAAATGATACAACTCCACAAGAAGACTAAACTATTATAAATATATATGTACCCAACATTAGAGCATCCAGATTCATAAAACAAGTTCTTCTTGACCTACACAAAGACTTAGATGGCCACACAATAGTGGGAAACTTTAACACCCCTCTGACAGCATTAGACAGATCACTGAGGCAGAAACACCCCAGTGAGAGCATTAGATAGATCATTGAGGCAGAAAACTAACAAAGAAACTCTGGACTCAACACTTAATCAATTGGACCTAAAAGACATCTACCAGAACACATCTACCAGGAGGAGTTCCTCACAACACAGCATAGCTGCTATGATAGTTTGTAGCCAGACTGCTTCTTTAAGTGGGACCCTGATCCATCCCTCCTTACTGGACAAGGCCTCCCTGCAGGAATTTCAGCAATTCCAGCCAGGGTTATATGGACAGAACTCTGATCTCTTCCTGGGATGCAGCCTCTGGAGGGAGGGGCAAACACAGAATATACGTTTTCCTCATCAGCACATGGAACGTATTCCAAGATCAATCACGTGCTACATTGTAAAGCAAGTCTCAAAAAAAAAAAAATAGCAAGCACACTGTTAGACAACAGTGCAATAAAAAGAGAAATCAATACCAGGAAGATCTCTTAAAACTATACAAATACATGGAAATTAATTAAAACTTATTGAAACTCTTGGGTAAACAACAAAAATAAATCAGAAGTCTAAATATTCTTTGAAATTATTGAAAATAGGGACACCACTTACCAAAATCTCTGAGATACAACTAAAGCAGTGTTAAGAGGAAAGTTTAACCACATATGTTCTCACTTTTAAGTGGGAGCTGAATGATGATAACACATGAACACATAGTAGGGGGAACAACGCACACTAGGGCCTTCCAGTGGGGGTGGAGGGAGGTAGAGCATCAGGAAGAATAGCTAATGGCTGCTGGGCTTAATACCTAGATGATGGGATGATCTATGCAGCAAACCACCGTGGCACATGTTTACCTATTTAACACAACTTCACGTCCTGTACGTGTACCCCAGAAATTAAAAGTTTAAGAAAGAAAAAAAGGAAAGTTTATAGCACTAAGTGCCTTCATCAAAAAGTTAGAGCTCAAATTAACAACCTGAATTTATACCTAAAGGAACTAGAAAAAAAGAAAAGAAGAAAAGAGCAAACCAATCCTGAAGCTAGCATAAGAAATAACTACAATTATAGAAGATCTGAACAAAATTGAGATAAAAAAATCCACATAAAGATCAATGAAACAAGAGTTGGTTATCCAAGTAAGTAAAATTGATAGATCTTTAGATAGATTAACAAAAAAAAGAAAGAGGATCCACAATCAGAAATGACCAAGGTGATACTGCCATTATTCACACAGAAATACAAAAGATCCTCAGGCTCCTATCAACAACTCTTTGCACACAAATCTAGAGGAAAGGGGTGGGCCAAGATGACCAATAAGAAGCAGCTGCAGTCCATGGCTCTCATGAAGAGGAATGAAAATGGCAAGTGAATTCTGCACCTTCAACTGAGGTATCCAGATTCTCACATTGGGAATGAGTAGGTGGATGGCTCAACCCAGAGAGAGGAAAGAAAAGCAGGATAGGGCAAATGGTGCACCCAGCAGCAGCACAGAGCCAAGGGAGCCCCAACCCCAGTCAAGGGAGGCGGTGAGCAATTGTGTGACCTGGAAACCACACTTTTTCCATGGATCTTTGCAACCCATGAATCAGGAGATCCCCTTGTGAGCCCACGCCACCAGGGTCTTGGGTCTGAAGCACAGAGTTGTGCAGAGTCTCAGCAAAGTGGACACTCAGGCACACACAGAAACCCAGCAGTTTTGTATACCCAAGCCCTGGGAATTCTGGCAAGGTGGGAGATCCATCCAAGCATTCCCCCAGGAAGGGGAATGCTCAGATAAATCTGAGCTCGGACACATTCCCTGAATCCAGGGAGCTAAGTAGCATCATTCTGTGGGCTCAACTCCTCTTACCTCACAAGTTAAGACCCACTAGCTTGGAATTCCAGCCGGCCAGCGGCAGCAGGCTGGAGATTGCCTGAGATAGACTGAGTTCTCAGAGGGAGTGGTGGCTGCCACCTCTGTGGTTTGAGTTGGCCATTCTAGCCTGCTGGCTCCAGGGAGTCTGGGTGGTCCAGACCAGGAGGAGTTCCTCTCAACACAACATAGCTGCTATGATAGTTTGTAGCCAGACTGCTTCTTTAAGTAGGACCCTGATCCATCCCTCCTCACTGGGCAGGGCCTCCCTGCAGGAATTTCAGCAATTTCAGCCAGGGTTATATGGACAGAACTCAGATCTCTCCCTGGGATGGAGCCCCTGGGGGGAGGGGCAGCCACCCTTCTGTGGTTCAGCCAACTTAGCCTTTTCAGCCTGCTGGGTCTGCAGAGGCCAGGCAGTGTGGATGGGGTGGGTGGGTCGGGGATTTCCTCCAGCACAGTGTACCTGCTTTGCCAAGGGGCAGCCACACGCTTCTTTAAGAGGGTCCCTGATCCTGATCCCATTCCTCCTGACTGGGTGAGACCTCCCAACAGGAGTCTCCAGACACCTTCTACAGGAGCATTTGGGCTTGCAGCAGGTCATTGCCTCCCTGGGACAGAGCTTCCAGAGAAAGGAGCAGGCTGCCATCTTTGCTGTTTCTCAGCCTTCACTGGTAATACCTCCAGATATAGGAGGGAGGAAGGTGTATAGGGTGTGTAGCAGACCCCCAGCAAACCACAGCAGCTCTACAAAAGAGTGGCCTAACTCTTAAAAGTAAAACAAACAGAAAGCAACAACATCATCAACAAAAGAGAACCCACAAAAACCACATTCAAAGGTCAGCAACCTCAAAGGGCAATGGTAGATAAGCCCACAAAGATGAGGAAGAATGAATGCAAAAATGCTGAAAACTCAAAAGGCCAGAGTGCCTCTTCTCCAAATGTCCACAGCACCTCTCCAGCAAGGACACAGAACTGGGCTGAGGCTCAGATGGCTGAACTGACAGAAGTAGACTTCAGAAGGTGGGTAATAACAAACTTCACTGAGCTGAAGGAGCACGTTCTAGCCCAATGCAAAGAAGCTAAGAATCATGATAAAACAATACAGGAGCTGGTAACCAAAATAGCCAGCTCAGAGAGGAGCATAACTGATCTGATGGAGCTGAAAGACACAACACGAGAACTTCACAATGCAATCATGAGTATCAATAGCAGAATAGACCAAGTGGAGGAAACCATCTCAGGGCTTGAAGACTATCTTTCTGAAATAAGACAGGCAGACAAGAATAGAGAAAAAAGAACGAAAAGGAATGAACAAAACTTCAGAGAAATATAGGATTATGTAAATAGACTGAACCTACAACTGATTGGGGTAACTGAAAGAGATAGGGAAAATGGAACCAAGTTGAAAAACATACTTCAGAATATCATCCAAGAGAACTTCCCCAACCTATCAAGACAGGCCAACATTCAAATTCAGGAAATCCAGAGAGCCCCAGTAAGATACTCAATGAGAAGATCAACCCCCAGACACATAGTCAGATTCTCCAAGGTCTAAATGAAAGAAAACAAATGTTCAGAGCAGCCAGAGAGAAATGCAAGGTCACCTACAAAGGGAAACCCATCAGACTAACAGTGGGCCTCTCAGCAGAAACCCTACAAGCTAGAAGAAATTGGAGGCCAATATTTCACATTCTTAAAGAAAATTTTCAACCCAGAATTTAATATCAGGCCAAACTAAGCTTCATAAGCAAAGGAAAAATAAGATTGTTTGAAGACAAGCAAGTTCTTTTTTTTTTTTTTTTGCATTAAAACATACTGCTTTATTCTGTTTAGAGAAGACATGCTGAAGACATAAGGTAACCAAAAAAAGAAAAAAATGCTGGGAAATATATACCAGACAAATACTAGGCAAACATTAGCATTAAGGGGAGAAGCTGCAGGCCTTCAGATGGACCATGGCCCAAGGGCAAGGGCCATGCGGGTAGCAGCTAGTATGAACTAAACATCAGAGGTCTCTCATCAGCTTTTATCAAATATGACTATTTCACAATGCATATACAAAACAGCTAAAAATATCACTTTATTATTCTTTTTACAACTTATTTTCTCAAATTGGATACTTAGCTCATTAATTTTCCTTCTTCAAACTCTCTGCTTTCACATGAGTATGTACACACGCACATATACTAATACATGCTGTAAATTTTTCTCAAAGTACTGCTATATCCCATGAATTTTAATACGTATTATTTTCATTGTCATTTACTGCTAAACATTCTAATTTCCATTACATTTTCTTCATTTGAGAAGTGAGAATGTCCATTTCCAAATATTTGGGTTTGACTATGTTTTCACTTTTACCTATATTTTATGTTGAAGTATAAATTACATATAGTGACAAAAGAGGCAAAGTCCCTACTTCATGAAACTTATATTCCAGTGGAATAATATGTAGGTTATTATACAGGAAAGATAATATACCGGTTATTAAAAGTAAACAAGATAATATACAGGTTACTAAAAGTAAAATCAGGTCATGACACATCTATAAAGCTGATAAGCTAGGATGTGTAGTAGACCTTATATGAAAAAAATAGGTTTTTTTTTGGAGGGTGGAGCCAAGATGGCTGAATAGGAACAGCTCCGGTCTCCAGCTCCCAGCCCCAGTGACACAGAAGACGGATGATTTCTGCATTTCTGCTTGAGGTACCGGTTTCATCTCACTAGGGAGTGCCTAACAGTGGGTGCAGGACAGTCGGTGAAGCGCACTGTGCGCGAGCCGAAGCAGGGCGAGGCATTACCTCACTCGGGAAGCGCAAGGGGTCAGGGAGTTCCCTTTCCTAGTCAAAGAAAGGGGAAACAGACGGCACCTGGAATATCGGCTCAGTCCAACCCCAATACTGCGCTTTTCCAACGGGCCTGGAAAACGGCACACTAGGAGATTGTGTCCCGCACCTGGCTCGGAGGGTCCTGTGCCCACGGAGTCTCGCTGATTGCTAGCACAGCAGTCTGAGATCAAGCTGCAAGGCGGCAGCGAGGCTGGGGGAGGGGCGCCCGCCATTGCCCAGGCTTGCTTAGGTAAACAAAGCAGCCAGGAAGCTCAAACTGGGTGGAGCCCACCACAGCTCAAGGAGGCCTGCCTGCCTCTATAGGCTCCACCTCTGGGGGCAGGGCACAGACAAACAAAAACTCAGCAAGAACCTCCACAGACTTAAAGGTCCCTGTCTGACTGACAGCTTTGAAGAGAGTAGTGGTTCTCCCAGCACGCAGCTGGAGATCTGAGAACGGACAGACTGCCTCCTAAAGTGGGTCCCTCACCCCTGAGCAGCCTAACTGGGAGGCACCCCCCCAGTAGGGACAGACTGACACCTCATTCAACCGGGTACTCCTCTGAGACAAAACTTTCAGACGAACTATCAGACAGCTGAATTTGTGGTCTCACGAAAATCCGCTGTTCTGCAGCCACCGCTGCTGACACCCAGCCAAACAGGGTCTGGAGTGGACCTCTAGTAAACTCCAACAGACCTGCAGCTGAGGGTCCTGTCTGGTAGAAGGAAAACTAACAAACAGAAAGGACATCCACACCAAAAACCCATCTGTGCATCAGCATCATCAAAGACCAAAAGTAGATAAAACCACAAAGATGGGGAAAAAACAGAGCAGAAAAACTGGAAACTCTAAACAACAGAGCACCTCTCCTCCTCCAAAGGAACGCAGTTCCTCACCAGCAACGGAACAAAGCTGGATGGAGGATGACTTTGATGAGTTGAGAGAAGAAGGCTTCAGACGATCAAACTACTCTGAGCTACGAGAGGAAATTCAAAACAATAGCAAAGAAGTTAAAAACTTTGAAAAAATATTAGAAGAATGGATAACTAGAATAACCAATGGAGAGAAGGGCTTAAAGGAGCTGATGGAGCTGAAAGCCAAGTTTCGAGAACTACGCGAAGATTGCAGAAGCCTCAGTAGCAGATGCGATCAACTGGAAGAAAGGGTATCGCTGATGGAAGATGAAATGAATGAAATGAAGAGAGAAGGGAAGTTTAGAGAAAAAAGAATAAAAAGAAATGAACAAAGCCTCCGAGAAATTTGGGACTATGTGAAAAGACCAAACCTACGTCTGATTGGTGTACCTGAAAATGATGGGGAGAATGGAACCAAGTTGGAAAACACTCTGCAAGATATTATCCAGGAGAACTTCCCCAATCTAGCAAGGCAGGCCAGCATTCAGATTCAGGAAATACAGAGAACGCCACAAAGATACTCCTCGAGAAGGGCAACTGCAAGACACATAATTGTCAGATTCACCAAAGTTGAAATGAAGGAAAAAATGTTAAGGGCAGCCAGAGAGAAAGGTCGGGTTACCCACAAAGGGAAGCCCATCAGACTAACAGCTGATCTCTCAGCAGAAACTCTACAAGCCAGAAGAGAG
>NW_026652285.1:48314907-48334921 GCF_009828535.3 Hylobates moloch | reverse complement strand
TCTCAGCCCAAAAACTTCTTAAGCTGATAAGCAACCTCAGCAAAGTCTCAGGATAAAAAAATCAATGTGCAAAAATTGCTAGCATTTCTATACAACAACAACAGTTAAGCCTAGTGCTAAATCATGAATGAACTCCCATTCACAATTGTTACAAAGAAAACAAAATACCTAGGAATACAGCTAAAAAGGGAAGTAAAGAGGCCCTTCAAGGAGAACTACAAACCACTGCTCAAAAAAAATCAGAGATGATACAAACAAATGGAAAAAATCCCATGCTCATGGAGAGGAAGAATCAATATGGTGAAAATGGCCATACTGCCCAAAGTAACTTACAGATTCAATGCTATTCCCATTAAACTTCCATTGACATTCTTCACAGAATTGGAAATAACTATCTTAAAATTCATATGGAACCAAAAAAGAGCCTGAAGAGTCAAGACAATCCTAAGCAAAAACAACAAAGCAGGAGGTATCATGCTACCCAACTTCAAACTAAACTACAACTTCAGACTATACTACAGTAACCAGAATAGCATGGTATTGGTACAAAAACAGACACACAGACCAATGGAACAGAACAGAGAACTCAGAAATGAGACTGCATGCCTACAACCATCTGATCTTCAACAAACCTGAGAAAAAACAAGCAATGCGGAAAGGATTCCCTATTTAATAAATAGTGCTGGGAGAAGTGGCTAGCCACATACAGAACACTGAAACTGGAACCCTTCCTTACACCATACACAAAAATTAACTCTAGATGGATTGAGATTTAAATGTAAAACCCAAAACCATAAAAACCCTAGAAGAAAATCTAGGCAATACCATTCAGAGCATAGGCATAGGCAAATGAAATATTTCATGATGAAAATGCCAAAAGCAATTGCAACAAAAGCAAAAACTGACAAATGGGATCTAATTGAACTAAAGAGCTTCTGCACATCAAAAGAAACTCTAATCAGAGTGATCAGACAACCTACAGAATGGGAGAAAATTTTTACAATCTATCCATCTTACAAAGGTCTAATATCCAGAGTCTACAAGAAACTTAAATTTACAAGAAAAAAAACCATTAAAAAGTAAGCAAAGGACATAAACCAACACTTCTTAAAAGAAGACATTTATGCAGCCAACAAGCATATGACAAAAAGCTCAGTATCGCTGATCATTAGAGAAATCCAAATCAAAACCATAATGAGATACCATCTCACAACGGTCAGAATGGCAATTATTAAAAAGTCAAGAAATAGATTCTGGCAAGGTTGTCGAGGAAAAGGAACACTTTTACACTGTTCATGGGAGTGTAAATTAGTTCAACCATTGTAGAAGACAGTGTGGAAATGCCTCAAAGATCTAGAAGCAAAAATAGCATTTGACCTAGCAATCCCATTACAGGGTATACACCCAAAGGAATGTAAATCGTGATATTACAAAGATACATGCATGCATATGTCCTCTGTAGTACTATTCACAATAGAAAAGACATAAAATCAACCCAAATGCCCATCAATGATAGGCTGGATAAAGAAAATATGGCACATATACACCACGGAATACTTTGCAGCCATAAACAGGAATGAGATCATGTCCTTTGCAGGTACATGGATGGAGCTGGAAGCTATTATCCACAGCAAAGTAACAGGAACAGAACACCAAGCACCACGTGTTCTCACTTTTAAGTAGGAGCTGAACAATGAGAACACATGGACACATGAGGGGGGAAAAACACACTAGGACCTGTCAGGGGCAGTGGGGAGGGAGAGCATCAGGAAGAATAGCTAATGGATGCTAGGCTTAATACCTAGGTGATGAGTTGATCTGTGCAGCAAGCCAACATGGCACACATTTACCTATGTAACATGCTTGCTCATCCTGCACCTGTACCCCAGAACTTAAAATAAAAGTTGAAGAAAAAAAAAAAAAAGGAAATCTAGAGGAAATGGATGAATTTCTGCATGCACACAATATCCCATGATTGAATCAGGAAGAGATCGAAACCCTGAACAGGCATCAACTTTTAAAATTGAATCAGTAATAAAGAATCTACCAACCAAAAAAAATCCCTGGACCAGATGAATTCACAGCTGAATTCTACCAGGCATACAAATAACTGATACTGGTCAGGCACGGTGGCTCATGCCTGTAATCCTAGCACTTTGGGAGGCCAAGGTGGGTAGATCGCTTGAGGTCAGATGTTCAAGACCAGCCTGGCCAACACAGCGAAACCCCGTCTCTACTAAAAATACACCAAAATATTATCTGGATGTGGTGCCGGGTGCCTGCATCCCCAGCTACTCAGGAGACTGAGGCAGGAGAATTACTTGAATCCAGGAGGTGAAGGCTGCAATGAGCCAAGATCACACCACTGCACTCCAACCTGGGTGACAGAGTGAGACTCCATCTCAAAAAAAAAAATTAATAACTGATACCAATCCTACTGAAACTATTCCCAAAAGAATCAAGGAGGAGGGGTTCCTCCCTAAGTCATTTTATAAAGCCACTATCAGTCTGATGCCAAAATCTGGCAGAGACACAACCAAAAAAGAAAACTTCAGGCTAATATTCCTGATGAACACAGATGCAAAAATTCTCTACAAAATATTAGCAAAGTGAATCCAGAAGCACATCAAAGAGTTGATACATCATGATCAAGTAGGCTTTCTTCCAGGAATGGAAGGCTGGTTCAACATGTGCAGATCAATAAATGTGATTCACCACAAACATAATTGAAAGCAAAAACCATATGATCATCTAATACACAAAGAAAAAGCTTTTGATAAAATCCAATATCCCTTCATAAAAACTCTCAGCAGACTAGGCATTGAAGGAACATACCTCAAGCTAATAAACGCCATCTATGAAAATCCACAGCCAACATTATACTGAATGGGTAAAAGCTTGAACTATTTCCCTTGAGAACTGGAACAAAACAAAGATGCTCACTCTCACCACTCCTATTTAATGTAGTATTGGAAGTCCTAGCCAGAAGAGTCAAGCAAGAGAAAGAAAGAAAAGTCATCTATATAGGAAGAGAGGAAGTCAAATTATCTCTCTTCACTTACAATCTGATCCTACACTTAGAAAATCCTAATGACTCTGCCAAAAGTCTCCTAGAATTGATAAATAACTGTAGTAAAGTTTCAGGATACAAAAATCAATAGCATTCCCATACATGAACAACATCCAGGTTGAGAGTGAAATCAAGAACACAATCCCACTTACAATAGCCACAAAGAAAATGAAATATCCAATGATACAGCTAACTAACATGGTGAAAGTTTCCTGCAGAAACTGTAAAACACAGCTGAAAGAAATCAGAGATGACACAAATAGAAAAACATTCCACGATGTTGGATTGGAAGAATCAATGTCATAAAAATGGCCATACTGCCCAAAGCAATCTACAGATGCAGTGCTATTCCTATGAAACTGCCAGCATCATCCTTCACAGAATTGGGGAAAAAAACATATTCTAAAATTCATATGGAACCAAAAAAGAGCTCAAATAGTCAAGGAATCCTAAGGAAAAAAACCAGAGGTATCACACTACTTGACTTCAAACTATACTGTAAAGCTACAGTAACCAAAACGGCATGAAACTGGTACAAAAACAGACATATAGATTAATAGGACAGAATAGGAAACTCAGAAATAAAGCTGAACACCTAAAACCATCATATCTTAAACAATGCTGACAAAAACAAGCCATGGGGAAAGTACTCCCTATTTAATAAATGGTGCTAGGACAACTGAATAGCCATATGTAGGAGATTGAAGCTGGACCTCTACCTTTCACCATATATGAAAATTTAACTCAAAATGGATCAAAGATTTAGATCTAAGGCCTCCAACTACAAAAATTCTAGAAAACAACCTAGGACATACTCTTTTTGACATCAGCTTAGGAAAAGAATTTTTGGCTAAGTCCCCAAAAGCAATTGCAACAAAAACAAAAACAGGTAAGTGGGATCTAGTTAAACTAAAGAGCATCTGCATAACAAAAGAAACTATTCAACAGAGTAAACAGACAACCTACAGAATGGGAGAAAATATTCACAAACTATGCATCTGTCAAAGACCTAATAACTAGAATATATAGGAAACAAATAAAAAATAACCTCTTTTAAAAATGGGAAAGTATATGAACAGACACTTATCAAAAGATGACATACAAGCGGCCAACAAACAAAAACGTGCTCAGCATCACTAATCACTCTGGAAATGCAAATCAAAACCACGATGCAATATAATCTCACAGAAGTCAGAATAGCTATTATGAAAAAGTCAAAACACAACAGATGCTAGTGAGGCTTCAGAGAAAAGGGAACACTTATACACTGTTGATAGGAATGTAAATTAGTCCAGCTACTGTGGAAAGCATTCTGGAGATTTCCCAAAGAACTTAAAACAGGCTGGGCATGGTGGCTCATGCCTGTAATCCCAGCACTTTGGGACGCCAACACAGGTGGATCATCTGAATTCAGGAGTTCAAGACCAGCCTGACCAACAAGAAGAAACCCCATCTCTACTAAAAATACAAAATTAGCCAGGCGTGGTGGCACATGCCTGTAACTCAGCTACTTGGGAGGCTGAGACAGGAGAATCACTTGAACCCAGGTGGTGGAGGTTGCAGTGAGCCAAGATCTTGCCATTGCACTCCAGCCTGGGCAACAAGAGCAAAACTCTGTGTCAAAAAAAGAAAAAAAAAAAAAAGCTATCATTCAACACAGCAATTCTATTCTATTACTGGGTGTATACCCAAAGGAAAATAAATCAAGAAGACACATGCACTCATATGTTCATCACTATGCTATTCACAATACAAAAAAAAATAGAATCAACCCAGGTGCAGATCAATGGTAGTAGACTGGATGAAGAAAATGCGGTACCTACACACTGTAAAATATTTCACAGCCATAAAAAAAAAAAAATGAAATCATGCCCTTTGCAGCAACACGGATGCAGTTGGGGCAATTTGGAAGATATGACTATAAATAATATTTCTATATCAATGTAAGTATGTAGTTATGTGGTTATATAGGAGACTGGTCTTCTTTCTAGGTGATACACATCAGCATATTTAAGCATGTCCTATCATATCTGCAACTTTTTTGAAATGATTCAGAAAAAAATGGTAAACAAATACATATACAGATAATGATATACAGAGAAATGGAACAAATATAGTAAAATGTTATCTATTGGTGAATATAGGTTATATGAGTGTTTGCTGTATTCTTCTAAATTTTTCAAAATAAAAAGTTAGGACAGAGGAGAGGGAATCAGTTGTAAGAAGTAATGACTTTTAAAGCTACAATGCAATGGTCGGCATTAGCTTAAGTTCTTCTGACTTCCAGTCCAGGAGGGTGTACCACCTAGTGTACTACTAAGTCATCAACTCCCCAAACATGCACATTGTACAGTTCTTCTGATCCTCCGTAGTGCATTCTACATCATGGGCTTCCAACAAAAAACTGGTAGTATTAGGTAAAACAGCAAGTTTTCAAAGTTGTTCATGTTTTCAGTGCAAACTCTGAACCTATAGTTTAAATTTTCAAGCTATCCAGTAAACTTCCAGGCCTGAATATTTTACATGCCAGTAAGATAAGTCTTCATTTTGCAACTCAACTCCTATAACAAAATGCCTCTTTCATGCCAACTGCTGAGGTTTCCAGACAGGAATGAGTGTCCACACAGATGAAGCATGGAGAAATAAAAGGCTTTCCTTGATGTTAAAATAACAAATATGTAAAGATATACATTGAACAGCAACATGTAAATTTCTTCTGTAGAGAGGCCCTATCTTATCTCTTTGGTCTCAATGTGAAGCCTGGTACTAAACACTGTCAGACTCACAGTAAAAATCTCATTACACTATTATTTGATAACGAATCCTGTAGTGTTCATACGAAAGCAGCTGCCATTATGTAAATGTGGAACACAGGTAAAAACATAATATATGCCATAACACTTTTTTGTCACCATGAGCCTGTTTCTCCCACATTTAAAAAACATACTAGTTTGCCTCTGACTAAATTTAGCATGTAACTTTCTTAGAGCGTGTTTGGTCTTTTTCTTGGGGAAAATACTTATTAATAGTTGGTCTCTCTTCTTCAAGCCCATTTGGCCACTGTTTTTCTACTATTTAGCTGTGCTAAACTTCACTTGCCATGATCACCTCCCTCCTCTGTTGATCATTGTTATCCATTCATCACATTAAGGTACAGTGTTTTCTATTTTTCTGAACCCTTGTTCTACTCTTTCTCCTAATCTCTGTAACCTCCTTTTCTTTCTATAGCTGCTTATAAGCTCTTTTCTATTTCTTTCTTTCTGCCCAGCTTACTTTGGTCCTTTCTTTTCCCATTCTTTTGTTCAATGGATCTATTCCTTCTTCACATCATTGAGATCAGGTGGACTTGACTTCACCTCAAATGCATGTAAACCCATACACATTCATACATACCTTATCACTCTTTATCTCCCTATTATGAGCTAAATTGTGTCCCTGTCCCCAAATTTATATGTTGAAGTTCTAACCCCAATATCTCAGAACGTGACTGTGCTGTCACTTACCAGTGACATGTTTTGAGAAATGTGTCATTAGGCAATTCCATCATTGTGCAAACGTCACAGAGTGTACTTATAGAAACCTAGATGGTATACCCTACTACATACCCAGGCTATATGGAATATAGCCTATTGTTCCTAGACTATAAATCTGAACAGCATATACTTTACTGAATACTGCAGGCAATTGTAACACAATAGTGCATACTTGTGTATCTAAACATAGAAAATGTATAGTAAAAATGCAGTATAACTTTTTTTTAAAATAGTACACCTGTATAGGTCACTTACCATGAATGGAGCTTGCAGGACTGGAAGCTGCTATGGGTATGTCAGTGAGTGAATACCGAGTGAATGGGAGGGCCCAGGACATTACCGTATATGGGCTGTAGACTTCATAAACACTGTACACTTAGGCTACATAATTTTTAAAAATCCTTTCAGTAATAAATCAACCATAGTTTGTTGTAAATTTTTTACTTTATAAATTTTTAAATTTTAACTTTCACTATTTTGTAATAATATTTAGCTTAAAACAAACACATTTTATAACTATACGAAAGTATTCTTTCCTTAAGTCCTTATTCTGTAAGACTTTTTGTTAAAAATCAAGACAAAAACACATGCATTAGCCTAGGCCCACACTGAGTCAGGATCATCAATATCATTGTCTTTCACCTCCCACATCTTGTCTCACTGGAAGGTCTTTAGGGACAATAGCACTCATGGAGTTGTCAACCCCTGTGATAACAATTCCTTCTTCTGGAATACGCTGTGAAGGACCTGCCTGAGGCTGCTTTACATTTAACTTTTTTTATAAATAGAAGGCATACACTGTAAAATGACAATGAAAATATAGTAAATTCATAAACTAGTAACATAGTTGTTTATGATCATTATCAAGCCTTATATACTCTACATAACTGCATGTGCTAGACTTTTATATGACTGATGGCACAGTAGGATTGTTTAAACGAGCACCACCACAAACAAGCAAATAACGTATTGTGCTACGTTTTGAGGACTATGATGTCTATGACATTTCTAGATAATAGGAATTTTCACCTCCATTATTATCTTACAGCACCACCATGGTATATGTAGTTGGTCATTAACCAAAAAGTCATTATGCAGCATATGACTATTTGGAGATAGGCTTTAAAGAAGTAATTAATTTAAAATGAGGTCATTAGAATGGGATCTAATTCAGTGATTGGTGTCCTTATAAGGGATGAATATTAGGACCAGACACACACAGAGGGGAGACCATGTGAAGACACTGGAAAATGATGGCCACCTATAAGCCAAGGAGAGAAGCTGCAGAAGAAACCAACCCTACCAACAACTTGACCTTGGACTTCCAACCTCTACAACTATGAGAAAATAAATTTCTCTTAAGACACCCAGTCTGTGATACTTTATTACGCCATCCCTAGCAAATTAATGCAACCCCCAGTTCTAACCCATAATATTCTCATTATGCTGTCAATGTATGGCTAAATGTTGGCTCTCACTACTTTGTCCCTGGATTGTTCAATTCTAGCCTCATTTGTTGATACGGTCCTAGAGTTCTGTGCTGAGACCATGAGTCCTTATTATCCTACTTTGTGCTTTCCAACCTTACTATTTTATGCAGAAAGTTTCCCCTGAATAATTCCTCACCCTTCAGGCCCCCTATCCAGGAAACCCTGAACAGTTCCTCAGAGTTCTTTTCAACTCTACTCTGAAATCCTATAGCACATTCTGTTTACCTTTCACAGTGCTAACCCCATTTTAATGTATATGTGCTTTCTGTTTGTTTGTTTGTTTGTTTGTTTGTTTTTGAGACAGAGTCTTGCTCTGTCACCCAGGCTGGAGTGCAGTGGCCTAATCTGGGCTCATTGAAAGCTCCACCTCCCAGGTTCACGCCATTCTCCTGCCTCAGCCTCTGGAGTAGCTTAGACTACAGGCGCGTGCCACCACACCAGGCTAATTTATTTTGTATTTTTAATAGAGATGGGGTTTCACCGTGTTAGCCAGCATGGTCTTGATCTCCGGACCTCGTGATCCACCCGCCTCAGCCTCCCAAAGTGCTGGGATTACAGGAATGTATGTGTGCTTTATCCACTACTGGGTTGTGAGCATTTGAGGGGTAGGGCCTAATGTCCTGTTCAAATTTGGATCCTGAGAGGGAGGCAGAGAAAGATGTGGAATAGAAACCTACACCTTTTATACCCCTGCAGGAACAACAAATTGTAACAATTATCTGTATACAAAAATGTACAATAACAAGAACCAAAAATCAGATGAGCAATCACGATACCTGGTTTTAACTTCATATTGCTGAAAGAGACATTAAAGAGGGTAAGAGAGACACTCTTGAATCACCGACACCACCCCTCTCCCATCCCCCAGCAGTGGCCCCACAGCTCAGAGAGTCTGTGCACTTAGAGACAGAGCACTGCAAATGGGGAACTTACATTGAACTGTGTTGCCCTGTCACAGCTGAGAGGAGAGCAAAGCCATATATGACAGACACTCAGCTACTATCACAATGAATGGGGAAAAAGTGAAAAGCCTTTCCTCTAAGCTCTGGAACATGACAAGGATGCCTGCTTTCTCCACTACTATTCAACACAAGTACTGGAAATACTAGCCAGAGCAATCAGACAAAAGAAAGACATAAAGGGCTTCCAAAATAGAAAGGGAGAAGTTAATTTACCCTTGTTTGCAGATGATATAATCTTATATTTCGAAAAACCCAAAGACTCCACCGAAGAAACTACTGGAACTGATCAACAAATTCAGTAAAGTTGCAGGATACAAAAATTAACATACAAAAATCAGTAGCATTTTTATATGCCAATAGTGAACAATCTGAAAAAGAAATCAAAAAAGTAATTCCATTTACAAAAGCCACAAATAAAATTAGGTACCTAGGAATTAACCAAATAAGTGAAAATATCTCTACAATGAAAAACTATAAAACACAGATGAAAGAAATTGAAGAGGACACCAAAAAAAGAAAAGATATTCCATGTTCATGAGTTGGAAGAATCAGTATTATTAAAATGTCTGTACTACCGAAAGCAATCTACAGATTCAAATGCAATCATTATCAAAATACCAAAGACATTCTTCACAGAATATAAAAACCAATCCTAAAATTTATATGGAACTCAGAATAGCCACAGCTATCCTAAGGAAAAACAAAACAAAACAAAACTGTAAGAATAATATTACCTGACTTCAAACTATACTACAGAGCTATAGTACCCAAAACAGCATAGTCCTGGCACACAGACTCATAGAACAGAATAGAGAACCCAGAAACAAATCCACACACCTACAGTGAACTCATTTTTCACAAAGTTGCCAAGAAAATACACTGGGAAAAAGACAGTCTCTTCAATAAATGTGCTGGGAAAACTGGATGTTCCTATGTAGAAGAATGAGACTAGACCCCATCTCTTGCCATATACAAAAACAAAACAAAAAAAAGACTTAAACTTAAAAACTTAAATCTAAGACCTCACACTATGAAACTACTACAATGAAACATTGGGAAAAATCTTCAGAACATTGGTCTGGGCATAGATTTCTTGAGCAATAATATCCCACAAGCACAGGCAACCAAAGCAAAAATGGACAAATTAGATCACATCAAGTTAAAAAAGCTTCTGCACAGCAAAGGATACAATCAATAAAGTGAAGAGACAACCCACAAAATGGGAGTAAATATCTGCAAACTACCCATGTGACGAGATTAATAACCAGAATATATAAGGAGCTCAAATAAATCTATAGAAAAAAATACGATCTGATCAAAATATGGGCAAAAGATCTGAGTAGATATTTTTCAAGAAGACATACAAATGACAAACAGGCATATGAAAAGGTGCTCAACGTCACTGATCAGAAAAATGCAAATCAAAGCTACAATTCAATATCATCTCACTTTGGTTAAAGTGGCTTCTATCTAAAAGATAGGCAATAACAAATGCTGACAAGGATGTGAAGACGAGGGACTCCTTGTACACTGTTGGTGGAAATGTAAATTAGTACAACCACTATAGAGGGCAGTTTGGAAGGTCCTCAAAAAACTAAAGATTGAGCTACCATATGATCTAGCAATCCTACTGCTGGGTATACACCCCCCAAAAAGGAAATCAGCACATGGTTTAGCTGTGCCCCCACCCAAATCTCATCTTGAATTCCCACATGTCATGGGAGGGACCTGGTGGGAGGTAATTGAATCATGGGGGCAGGTCTTTCCCATGCTGTTCACATGATAGTGAATAAGTCTCATTAGATCTGATGGTTTTATATGGTGGAATTTCCCTGCACAAGTTCTCTCTTTGCCTGCTGCCATTCATGTAAGATGTGACTTGGTCTTCCTTGCCTTCCACCATGAATTGTGAGGCTTCCCCAGCCATGTGGAACTGTAAGTCCAATTAAACCTCTTTCTTTTGTAAATTACCCAGTCTCAGATATGTCTTTATCAGCAGCATGAAAACAGACTAATACAGTATATTGGTACTGGGAATGGAGCACTGCTGAAAAGATAACTGAAAATGTGGAAGTGACTTCAGAACTGGATAACAGGCAGAGTTGGAACAGTTTGGAGGGCTTAGAAGACAGAAAAATGTGGGAAAGTTTGGAACTCCCTAGAGACTTGTTGAATGGCCTTGACCAAAATGCTGATAATGATATGGACAATAAAATCCAGGCTGAGGTGGTCTCAGATGGAGATGAGGAATTTGTTGGGAACTAGAGCGAAGGTGACTCTTGTTATGTCTTAGCAAAGAGACTGGTGGCATTTTGCCCCTCCCCTAGGGATTTATGAAACTTGGAACTTGAGAGATGATTTAGGGTATCTGGCAGGAAAAATTTCTAATCAGCAAAGCATTCAAGAGGTGACTTGAGTGCTATTAAAGGCATTCAGTTTTAAAAGGGAAACAGAGCATAAAAGCCTGGAAAATTTGCAGCCTGACAAGGAGATAGAAAAGAAAATCCCATTTTCTGAGGAGAAATCCAAGCCAGCTGCAGAAATGACGAGAAATGACTGCAGAAGTGACGAGAAGCCAAATGCTAACCCCCAAGACAATAGGAAAATATCTTCAGGTCATGTCAGAGGTCTTCACAGCAGCCCCTCCCATCATAGGCCAGGAGGCCTAGCAGGAAAAAGTAGTTTCATGGGCCAGGCCCAGGGTCCCCATGCTGTGTGCAGCCTAGGGACTTTGTGCCCTGCATCCCAGCTGCTCCAGCACTGGCTGAAAGGGGCCTACGTGGAGCTTGGGCCATGGATTCAGAAGGTGCAAGCCTTAAGCCTTGGCAGCTTCCATGTGATGTTGAGCCCACAGGTGCACAGAAGTCAAGAACTGAGGTTTGGGAACCTCCACCTAAATTTCAGAGGATACATGGAAATGCCTGGATGCCCAGGCAGAAGTTTGCTGCAGGGGCAGGGCTCTCATGGAGAACCTCTGCTTTGGCAGTGCAGAGGGAAAATGTGGAGTAGGAGCCCCCACACTGAGTCCCGACTGGGGCACTGCCTAGTGAAGCTGTGAGAAGAGGGCCACTGTCCTCCAGACCCCAGAATGCTAGATCCACTGACAGTTTGCATCATGCACCTGGAAAAGCTGCAGACACTCAACACCAGCCCATGAAAGCAGCTGGGAGGGGGGCTATACCCTGCAAAGCTACAGGGGAAGAGCTGCCCAAGACCATGGGAACCCCCCTCTTGAATCAGTGTGACCTGGATGTGAGACATGGAGTCAAAGGATATTATTTTGGAGCTTTAAGATTTGACTGCCCTGCTGGATTTCAGACTTGCATGGGGCCTGTAGCCCCTTTGTGTTGGCCAATGTCTCCCACTTGGAATGGCTGTATTTACCTAATGCCTGTGTCCCCATTGTTTCTAGGAAGTAACTAACTTGCTTTTGATTTTACAGGCTTATAGGCAGAAGAGACTTGCCTTGTCTCAGATGAGACTTTGTGGACTTCTGAGTTAGTGCTGAAATAAGTTAAGACTGGGGGACTGTTGGGGAGGCATGATTGGTTTTGAAATATGAGGACATGAGATTTGGGAGGGACCAGAGGTAGAATGATATGGTTTGGCTGTGTTCCCACCAAAATCTCATCTTGAATTCCCACATGTCATGGGAGAGACCCAGTGGGAGGTAATTGAATCATGGGGTCAGGTTTTTTCCATGCTGTTCTCACGATAGTGAATAAGTCTCACGAGATCTGATGGCCTTATATAGTGAAATTTCCCTGCACAAGCTCTCTCTCTCTCTGCCTGCTGCCATCCATGTATGACAGGACTTGATCCTCCTTGCCTTCCACCATGATTGTGAGGCTTCCCCAGCATGTGAAACTAAGTCCAATTAAACCTCTTTCTTTTGTAAATTTCCAAGTCTCAGGTATGTCTTTATCAGCAGCATGAAAACAGACTAATACAGAAGCAATATCTTCATTCCCATGTTTGTTGTAGTACTGTTCACAATAGCCAAGATTTGGAAGCAACCTAAATGTTTATCAACAGATGAGTGGATGAAGAAAACACAGTATTTATACACAACGAAGTACTATTCAGCCATAAAAAGAATAAGATCCAATCATTTGCAACAACATGGATGGAACTGGAAGTCACTATGCTAAGAGAAATAAGCCAGGCACAGAAAGACAAATGTTGCGGGATCTAATAATCAAAGCAATTGAACTCATGGACACAGAGTGTAGAAGGATAGTTACCAGAGGCTAGGAAGGGTAGCAGGAGGGTGAGAGGAGAGATGGGGATGATTAATGAGTACAACAAAATAGAGACAATGAATAAGATCCTAGTAGTTGATAGCACAACGGGGTGACTATAGTCAATAATAATTGTACATTTAAAAGTAACAAAAAGAGTATAATTAGATTGTAACACAAAGCATAAATGCTTGAGGGGAAGGATACTTCATATTCCACGACGTAATTAGTAAACATTTCATGCATGTATCAAAATATCTCATGTACCCCATAAACATATACACCTATGTACCCACAAAAACTAAAAATAAATTTAAAAAAAAGAAATGTGGATCCTCTAACATGGCTTCATTGCTTTTCATAAAGTAAGTGTACTATACATGACTGCTTAATTATTGACCATATTTCTTCATGGTGACTCACAAAATGCATGTTTCCAATTGCCCAGATGGTGATCCAGAAATATATATTAAAAACCAAAGTTGAAAGAATAATCTGTTAAAGATTCCATGCTTTTAATATGTAAACTAATCAAAAGATCTAAAAGACTTATCAAAATATAATAAGGCCTATGTTTTAGAAAAGAAACTGACCTTTTTTCTGACTTACTTTCATTTCAAAACAGATGCATCCTCCTTCATTTAGAAACAGAATGCCTGTAAAGCTTTCGTGAACTTTTGTTTCCTATCCATCTTGGCTTGGGTTCTCCAGAAAAGTCTCTGAGATGAAATTTCAAGTGCAAGTGACTTATTTGGGAAGTCATGGGGACACACAGGGGAGTTGAGAAGAGAGGTGAGAAAGGAATGGAAAGGGTCTAATAAAGGGTGCAGTATCAAGGCAGTTGGCACACTGAGATTAGCACTTAATTCTGCTGGGCCAACTCTGCAAACCAGTGTAAAAATGCCTCAGTTATGCCACCCAAGGACAAGGGAGCTGGGATATCTGTATCTGTACTCCAATCAGTTCAAGGTTAAGGGCTACTCCCGGGTGTCTATTAATTTCCAGGTACTTCCCAACGTTTTGGGGGTGGAAAGCAGAATTCAATGGCCCCAAAAAAAGAAAAGAAAGGCCTCAGGTAATTGAGTGCTGTTGAAGAGAGCTAGTGTGCCCTGAAGCAGCAACAGGGAGGAAATATGGGCAGAGCATCAATGTTATCTGCTAGTCTCACTCTGAGTATTTAATAAACAGTCTTTCATTCATTCATTCATTCAACAAATGACAAGTGACCTCTGTGTATGGCTCAGGCACTGGGCTGGGTGCTGGGGAAGAGTGGTGAGCAAAAGCAGACATGGTATTCACATAAATATAGCCTATATCCTAGTGGAAAAAAGCAGATAATAAACACATATATCAGCAAATAAGGT
Organism: Hylobates moloch; assembly: GCF_009828535.3. NCBI lineage: Eukaryota > Metazoa > Chordata > Mammalia > Primates > Hylobatidae > Hylobates > Hylobates moloch. The sequence continues at coordinate 48,320,261 of NW_026652285.1, read as the reverse complement.
CATTACAGACTGGGATAAGCAATTTAAAGGAAAGAAATAGGGTGTTATAACAAAGAGTAACTGACATAGAAACAAACTCAGGAAAGTCAAAAAAGACGGGTTCCAAAATAAGAAGACTGTAACAGATTAAGAAAAGACTAGTTTTCTTGTTTCAAAAGAAAACTAATACAGATCCTCTCTTGCTAGGTAAGTGAAACTTTATAGAGACCCAGACTCCCTCGGTGTTATAATCAGAAGTAAGTCGTGATACTATCTAAGGCCAGTGGGAAGGAAAAACAGTCTCAACCAAAGATGACAGTAGTAATACTGACCCAGAGAAAAGGGATACTAGATGGCGATATTACTGGATAAAGCTCCAGTAGAGATATTTCTATCCAGCAAAAGCAGTTTCCTACAGCCCTCCAACATTATTTCTCTTTAAAAATGTTTTGAGCAGGTCACAACCATCTTTGTTAATCCTAGGTAAAGGGTATAGCCACAATTCTGAATGTTTTAAAACCCAGGATCTACTCTGTAAGAAGTCTCAAAGTTGATCCCAAGTGAATTACTTACACCCAGGCAAACCTGACATCCTGAGGCACTGATGTGCTATTTGGTAATTTAATACTCATCACTATGCTTATTAAATTAAATCAACATTTTGGTGGTCTGCATGGCTACACAGAAGTTTAGTAATTATCATTGCCTGAAAAAATATAGACTTCATCTTTCTCAAGCCAGATGAAACACTACCAGGTTACTGAATAAGTATGTAGATAAGTATATTTATACAGGGAAAGAGAAAGTAGGGAAGTATGTTTTTCTTCTGGAGGTTGGAATAAAAATCCATCTTATACTACAGTGGGTCAAGGGATGCTGAAACCAATGAAATTTCTTCTTACTCAAAAACAGACTTTGTTGCTCTGTGGTTCTAACACAGTTTCTTCCTGTATCCTCAGGGGACCCCATTGGTTATCTCAATAGGATGGTTCAAATGGTGGAGATCAGCTCCAAAGTATCTGTTCTCATTATATTATCAGGTATAAGACTCAGCTCTGCCTTTTATCAACCCAAATGGTAGAACTATCCTAGAACTTCAGTTTGTGAAGACTGTAGTCTTTGTTGGAGACAACACATAACAGAAGAGAAGACCCAGAGATGAAACTCAACTCTGTCACTTGAGTTAAGCAGCCTTGGGCCTGTCACTTACATTCTGTTTCTTCATCTGTAGAATATATCAATAATAATGCAATATTAAATAAAAATGCAAATTTCGTGGGGACCAAGTATAATAAATTAGTCTAGTTCCTTGTCTAGTGCAAAAAGTTACACTGTGAACATTTGTTGAATAAATGTTGAAAGACAACCACTTTGGACAAACATTTACATTTATTTCCAAAAGAATTCTAACCACACTTTGTTTTCTTAATGCTACAAAATAGAGATAATAATTCAGTTTTATGTGAGTATGAATCCTTCTGTGTCTACACTCAAACCCACCATGCTCAGGAGATCTTCAGTATTGTCTACTGCTTCCTGCATCCACTGTCTGCCTGGATGTTGCCTATCCATTTGTGGTAAGCAGCCTCTAAGAAGATCCCCAGTGGTTTTTGTCTCTGGTATTCATACCATTGTACAGTTCCTTCCCACAATGAGGCCACAATCAAACCCTCAAAGTCATCAAATAGGATAAAAAAAAATCCAAAGGTCAGCGACCTTAAAAACTAAAGGTAGATAAGCCCACAAAGATGAAAAAGAAACAATTTAAGAACCCCGAGAACTCAAAAGGCCAGAATGCCTTCTTTCCTCCAAATGACCATATGACCACTCCAGCAAGGATTCTGGACCAGACTGAGATGGCTGAAATGACAAAAATCAAATTCAGAATATGGATAGGAAGAAAGACCATTGAGCTACAGGATTATGTAGAAACCCAATGCAAGGAAACTAAAAATTATGATAGAACAATGCAGGAGCTGAAATACAAAATAGCTAATATAGAAAAGAACATAACCAACCTGATAGAAATGAAAAACACAATATAAGAAGTTCATAATGCAATCACAAGTGTTAAATAGCAGAATAGACCAAGTGGAGGAAAGAATCCCAGAGCTTGAAGACTGGCTTTCTGAAATAAGACAGACAAAAATAGAGAAAAAAATAATGAAAATGAATAAACAAATCCTCTGAGAAATATGGGATTATGTAAAGAGACAATTCAGACTCATTGGTGTCCCTGAAAGGGATAGGGAGAATGGAACCAACTTGGAAAACATACTTCAGGATATCATCCAGGAAAACTTCTCCAATCTAGAGAGGCCAACATTCACATGTAGGAAATGCAAAGAACCCTAGTAGGATATTTCACAAAAAGATCATCCCCAAGACACATAATCATTAGATTCTCCAAGGCCAAAGAGAAAGAAAAAATGCTAAAGGCAGCTAGAGAGAAAGGTCAGGTCACCTACAAAGGGAAGACCATCACACTAACTGCAGACCTCTCAGCAGAAACCCTACAAGCCAGAAGAGATTGGGGGCCAATATTCAACATTCTTAAAGAAAAGAAATTCCAACCCAAAATTTCATATCCAGCCAAACTAAGCTTCTTAAGTAAAGGAGAAATAAGATTCTTTTCAGACAAGAAAATGCTGAGGAAATGTGTTACCACCAGACTGGCCTTTCAGGAGAGCTCCTAAAGGAAGAACTAAATATGAAAAGGTCATGTCACCTACAAAGGGAAGGCAACAGACTAACTGCAGACCTCTCAGCAGAAACCCTACAAGCCAGAAAGCGGGAGGGTGCCAATATTCAACATTCTTAAAGAAAAGAAATTCCAACCCAAAGTTTCATATCCAGCCAAACTATGCTTCATAAGTGAAGGAGAAATAAGATTCTTTTCAGACAAGAAAATGCTGAGGAAATTTATTACCACCAGACTTGCCTTACAAGGAAGAACGAAATATGGAAAGGAAAGACTTAACTGCCACTACAAAAACACACTGAAGTACACAGACCAGTAACACTGAAGTAACCACATAAACAAGTCTGAAAAATAACCAGCTAACATCATGATGACAGGATCAGATCCACTCATATCAATCCACACATATCAATAACAACCTTAAATGTAAATGTGCTAAATGCCCCAATTAAAAGACACAGAGTGGCAAGCTGGATAAAGAACCAAGACTCATTGGTATGCTGTCTTTAAGAGACCTACCTCACATGCAATGGCACACATAGGCTGAAAACAAGGGGATGGAGAAAAATCTGCCAAGCAAGTGGGAAACAAAAAAGCAAGTGTTGCAATCCTAGTTTCTGACAAAAGAGACTTTAAACCAACAAAGATTTTTTTTAAAAGACAAAGAAGGGCATCACTTAATGGTAAATGATTCAACTCAATAGAAAGATTTAACTAACCTAAATATATATGCACCCAACACAAGAGCACCCAGATTCATAAATCAAGTTCTTAGAGACGTCCAAATACATTTAGACTGCCACACAATAATACTGGGAGACTCTAACACCCCACTGACAACATTAGATAGGTCGTCAAGACAGAAAATTAACAAAGATATTTAAGATCCAAACTCAGCACTGGATGAAATGAACCTGATAGATATGTATAGAACTTAAAACTGCAAAGATGGGGAAAAAACAGAGCAGAAAAACTGGAAACTCTAAAAAGCAGAGCACCTCTCCTCCTCCAAAGGAACGCAGTTCCTCACCAGCAATGGAACAAAGCTGGATGGAGGATGACTTTGACGAGTTGAGAGAAGAAGGCTTCAGACGATCAAACTACTCTGAGCTACGGGAGGAAATTCAAAACAATAGCAAAGAAGTTAAAAACTTTGAAAAAAAATTAGAAGAATGGATAACTAGAATAACCAATGGAGAGAAGGGCTTAAAGGAGATGGAGGAGCTGAAAGCCAAGTTTCGAGAACTACGTGAAGATTGCAGAAGCCTCAGTAGCAGATGCGATCAACTGGAAGAAAGGGTATCGCAGATGGAAGATGAAATGAATGAAATGAAGTGAGAAGGGAAGTTTAGAGAAAAAAGAATAAAAAGAACAAAGCCTCCAAGAAATTTGGGACTATGTGATAAGACCAAACCTACGTCTGATTGGTGTACCTGAAAATGATGGGCAGAATGGAACCAAGTTGGAAAACACTGCAAGATATTATCCAGGAGAACTTCCCCAATCTAGCAAGGCAGGCCAACATTCAGATTCAGGAAATACAGAAAACACCACAAAGATACTCCTCGAGAAGAGCAACTCCAAGACACATAATTGTCAGATTCACCAAAGTTGAAATGAAGGAAAAAATGTTAAGGGCAGCCAGAGAGAAAGGTTGGGTTACCCACAAAGGGAAGCCCATCAGACTAACAGCTGATCTCTCAGCAGAAACTCTACAAGCCAGAAGAGAGTGGGGGCCGATATTCAACATTCTTAAAGAAAAGAATTTTCAACGCAGAGTTTCATATCCAGCCAAACTAAGCTTCATAAGTGAAGGAGAAATAAAATACTTTACAGACAAGCAAACACTGAGTGATTTTGTCACCACCAGGCCTGCCCTAAAAGAGCTCCTGAAGGAAGCACTAAACATGGAAAGGAACAACCAGTACCAGCCACTGCAAAAACATGCCAAATTGTAAAGACCATCGAGGCTAGGAAGAAACTGCATCAACTAATGAGCAAAATAACCAACTAACATCATAATGACAGGATCAGATTCACACATAACAATATTAACGTTAAATGTAAATGGGCTAAATGCTCCAATTAAAAGACACAGACTGGCAAACTGGATAAGGAGTCAGGACCCATCAGTGTGCTGTATTCAGGAAACCCATCTCACGTGCAGAGACACACATAGACTCAAAATAAAGGGATGGAGGAAGATCTATCAAGCAAATGGAAAACAAAAAGGCAGGGGTTGCAATCCTAGTCTCTGACAAAATAGACTTTAAACCAACAAAGATCAAAAGAGACAAAGAAGGCCATTACATAATGGTAAAGGGATCAATTTAACAAGAAGAGCTAACTATCCTAAATATATATGCACCCAACACAGGAGCACCCAGATTCATAAAGCAAGTCCTGAGTGACCTACGAAGGGACTTAAACTCCCACACAATAATAATGGGAGATTTTAACACCCCACTGTCAACATTAGACAGATCAACGAGACAGAAAGTTAAAAAGGATATCCAGGAATTGAACTCAGCTCTAAACAAAGTGGACCTAATAGACATCTACAGAACTCTCCACCCCAAATCAACAGAATATACATTTTTTTCAGCACCACACCACACCTATTCCAAAATTGACCACATAGTTGGAAGTAAAGCTCTCCTCAGCAAATGTAAAA
>NW_026652285.1:48171323-48314897 GCF_009828535.3 Hylobates moloch | reverse complement strand
CAGGAAAGATCCAAAATTGACACCCTAACATCACAATTAAAAGAACTAGAAAAGCAAGAGCAAACACATTCAAAAGCTAGCAGAAGGCTAGAAATAACTAAAATCAGAGCAGAACTGAAGGAAATAGAGACACAAAAAACCCTTCAAAAAATTAATGAATCCAGGAGCTGGTTTTTTGAGAAGATCAACAAAATTGATAGACCGCTAGCAAGACTAATAAAGAAGAAAAGAGAGAAGAATCAAATAGATGCAATAAAAAATGAAAAAGGGGATATCACCACCGATCCCACAGAAATACAATCTACCATCAGAGAATACTACAAACACCTCTATGCAAATAAACTAGAAAATCTAGAAGAAATGGATAAATTCCTCGACAAATACACCCTCCCAAGACTAAATCAGGAAGAAGTCGAATCTCTGAATAGACCAATAACAGGTTCTGAAATTGTGGCAATAATCAATAGCTTACCAACCAAAAAGAGTCCAGGACCTGATGGATTCACAGCTGAATTCTACCAGAGGTACAAGGAGGAACTGGTACCATTCCTTCTGAAACTATTCCAATCAATAGAAAAAGAGGGAATCCTCCCTAACACATTTTATGAAGCCAGCATCATCCTGATACCAAAGCCAGGCAGAGACACAACCAAAAAAGAGAATTTTAGACCAATATCCTTGATGAACATTGATGCAAAAATCCTCAATAAAATACTGGCAAACCGAATCCAGCAGCACATCAAAAAGCTTATCCACCATGATCAAGTGGGCTTCATCCCTGGGATGCAAGGCTGGTTCAACATACGCAAATCAATAAATGTAATCCAGCATATAAACAGAACCAAAGACAAAAACCACATGATTATCTCAATAGATGCAGAAAAGGCTTTTGACAAAATTCAACAACCCTTCATGCTAAAAACTCTCAATAAATTAGGTATTGATGGGACGTATCTCAAAATAATAAGAGCTATATACGACAAACCCACAGCCAATATCATACTGAATGGGCAAAAACTGGAAGCATTCCCTCTGAAAACTGGCACAAGACAGGGATGCCCTCTCTCACCGCTCCTATTCAACATAGTGCTGGAAGTTCTGGCCAGAGCAATCAGGCAGGAGATGGAAATAAAGGATATTCAATTAGGAAAAGAGGAAGTCAAACTGTCCCTGTTTGCAGATGACATGATTGTATATCTAGAAAATCCCATTGTCTCAGCCCAAAATCTCCTTAAGCTGATTAGCAACTTCAGCAAAGTCTCAGGATACAAAATCAATGTACAAAAATCACAAGCATTCTTGTACACCAATCACAGACAAACAGAGAGCCAAATCATGAGTGAACTGCCATTCACAATTGCTTCAAAGAGAATAAAATACCTAGGAATCCAACTTACAAGGGATGTGAAGGACCTCTTCAAGGAGAACTACAAACCACTGCTCAATGAAATCAAAGAGGATACAAACAAATGGAAGAACATTCCATGCTCATGGGTTGGAAGAATCAATATCGTGAAAATGGCCATACTGCCCAAAGTAATTTATAGATTCAATGCCATCCCCATCAAGCTACCAATGACTTTCTTCACAGAATTGGAAAAAACTACTTTAAAGTTCATATGGAACCAAAAAAGAGCCCGCATCGCCAAGTCAATCCTAAGCCAAAAGAACAAAGCTGGAGGCATCACGCTACCTGACTTCAAACTATACTACAAGGCTACAGTAACCAAAACAGCATGGTACTGGTACCACAACAGAGATATAGATCAATGGAACAGAACAGAGCCCTCAGAAATGATCCCGCATATCTACAACTATTTGATCTTTGACAAACCTGACAAAAACAAGCAATGGGGAAAGGATTCCCTATTTAATAAATGGTGCTGGGAAAACTGGCTAGCCATATGTAGAAAGCTGAAACTGGAGCCCTTCCTTACACCTTATACAAAAATTAATTCAAGATGGATTAAAGACTTAAATGTTAGACCTAAAACCATTAAAATCCTACAAGAAAACCTAGGCAATACCATTCAGGACATAGGCGTGGGCAAGGACTTCATGTCTAAAACACCAAAAGCAATGGCAACAAAAGCCAAAATTGACAAATGGGATCTCATTAAACTAAAGAGCTTCTGCACAGCAAAAGAAACTACCATCAGAGTGAACAGGCAACCTACAGAATGGGAGAAAATTTTTGCAACCTACTCATCTGACAAAGGGCTAATATCCAGAATCTACAATGAACTCAAACAAATTTACAAGAAAAAAACAAACAACCCCATCAAAAAGTGGGCAAAGGACATGAACAGACACTTCTCAAAAGAAGACATTTATGCAGCCAGAAAACACATGAAGAAATGCTCATCATCACTGGCCATCAGAGAAATGCAAATCAAAACCACAGTGAGATACCATCTCACACCAGTTAGAATGGCCATCATTAAAAAATCAGGAAACAACAGGTGCTGGAGAGGATGTGGAGAAATAGGAACACTTTTACACTGTTGGTGGGACTGTAAACTAGTTCAACCATTGTGGAAGTCAGTGTGGCGATTCCTCAGGGATCTCGAACTAGAAATACCATTTGACCCAGCCATCCCATTACTGGGTATATACCCAAAGGAGTATAAATCATGCTGCTATAAAGACACATGCACACGTATGTTTATTGCGGCACTATTCACAATAGCAAAGACTTGGAACCAACCCAAATGTCCAACAACAATAGACTGGATTAAGAAAATGTGGCACATATACACCATGGAATACTATGCAGCCATAAAAAATGATGAGTTCGTGTCCTTTGTAGGGACATGGATGAAACTGGAAAACATCATTCTCAGTAAACTATCGCAAGGACAAAAAACCAAACACTGCATGTTCTCACTCATAGGTGGGAACTGAACAATGAGAACTCATGGACACAGGAAGGGGAACATCACATTCCGGGTACTGTTGTGGGGTGGGGGGTGGGGGGGGGCGGGGACAGCATTAGGAGATATACCTAATGCTAAATGACGAGCTAATGGGTGCAGGAAATCAACATGGCACATGGATACATATGTAACAAACCTGCACATTGTGCACATGTACCCTAAAACCTAAAGTATAATAATAAAAAAAAAAAAAAAAAAAGAACTTGCCACTGAAAACAACAGAATGTACATTCTTCTCATTGCCACGTGGCACATACTCTAAAATCAAACACATAATTGGAAGTAAAACACTCCTCAACAAATGCAAAAGAACTACACTATGCTTCTCTTGAACCACAGTGCAATCAAATTAGAAATCAAGATGAAAAATTCACTCAAAACTATGCAATCACATGGAAACTGATTAACCTGCTCCTGAGTGACTACTAGGTAAATAATGAAATTAAGGCAGAAATAAATAAGCTCTTTGAAACCAATGAGAACAAAGACACAACGTACCAGAATCTCTGGGACACTGCTAAAGCAGTGTTAAGAGGGAAATATATAGCACTACATGCCCACGTCAAAAAGTTAGAAAGAGCTCGACAACCTAACATCACAACTAAAAGAAATAGAGAACCATGAGCAAACAAATTTGAAAGCTAGCAGAAGACAAGAAATAACCAAAATCAGAGATGAAGTGAAGGATATTGAGACATGAAAAACCATTCAAAAGATCAACAAATCCAGGAGCTTTTTTTAAAAAAAAAATTAAACAGACCACTAGCTAGACACACACAAAAAAGAGAAGATTCAAATAAACCCAAGCAGAAATAACAAGGTGGATATTACCATGACCCCACCAAAATACAAACCACCAGCAGAGAATATTATGAACACCTCTATGCACACGAACCAGAAAATCTAGAAGAAATGGGTAAATTCCTAGATACATGTACCCTGCCAAGACTGAACCAGGAAGAAATTGATTCTCTGAACAGATCAGTAACAAGCTCTGAAATTGAGTCAGTAATAAATAGCCTACCAACAAAAAAAGGCCCAGAACCAGAAACATTCTCAGCTGAATTCTACCAGATGTACAAAGAGGAGCTGGTACCATTCATACTAAAACTATTCCAAAAAAAAATACAGAGGAGGGGCTCCTCCTCAACTCATCCTATAAGGCTAGCATCACCCTGATATCAAAACCTGGCAGAGATTTAAAAAAAAAATAAGAGAAAAGAAAACTTCAGGCCAATACCCTTGATGAATATCAATGCCAAAATTCTCAACAAAATACTGGAACACCAAATCCGGCAGTACATCGAAAAGCTAATCCACCACAATCAAGTAGGCTTTATCCCTGGGATGCAAGGTTGGTTCAATATACACAAATCAATACATGTTATTTATCACATAAACAGAACTAAAGATAAAACCCACATGATTATCTCAATAGACATAGAAAAGGCTTTTGATAAAATTCAACACCCCTTCATGTTAAAAACTCTCAAACTGGGTATTGAAGGAACATACCTCAAAATAATAAGACCTATCTATGACAAACCCACAGCCATCATCATACTGAATGGGCAAAAGCTGGAAGCATTCCCCTTGAAAACCAGCAAAGACAAGAATGCCTTCTCTCACCACTCCTATTCAACATAGTTCAGAAGTCCTGGCCAAGGAGATTAGGCAAGAGAAAGAAATGAAGGGCATCCAAATAGGAAAAGAGGAAGTCAAACTATTCCTGTTTGCAGACAACATGATTCTGTATCTAGAAAACCCCATAGTCTCAGCCCAAAAGCTTCTTAAAGTGATAAACAACTTCAACAAAGTATCAGGATATAAAAATCAATGAGCAAAAATCACTAACATTCCTATGCACCAACAACAGTCAACCCAAGAGCTAAATCAGGAATGCAATCCCATTCACAACTGCCACAAAAGCTAACAAGGGATATGAAAGATCTCTATAAGGATAATACAAACCACTGCTCAGAGAAATCAGAAATGACACAACAAATGGGAAAAAAATTCCATGCTCATGGATAGGAAGAATCAATACCGTAAGAATAGCCATACTGCCCAAAGCAACTTGTAGATTCAATGCTATTCCTATTAAACTACCATTGAGATTCTTCACAGGCCTAGAAAAAAAAATTAAATTCATATGGAACCAAAAAAGAGCCTAAATAGCCAAAGCAATCTTAAGCAAAAGACCAAAGCTGGAGGCATCACACTACCCAACTTCAAACTATATTACAGAGCTATAGTAACCAGAACAGCATGATACTAATACAAAAATAGACACATAGACCAATGGCTCAGAATACAGAACCCAGAAATAGGGCCACACATATACAACTATCTGATCTTTGACAAACCTGACAAAAACAAGCAATGGGGAAGGGATTTCCTATTCAATAAATGGTGCTGAAATAACTGGCTAGCCACATACAGAACATTGAAATTGGACCCCTTCCTTATACTGTATAAAAAAATTAACTCAAGATGTATTAAAGACCTAAATGCAAAACCCAAAACTATAAAAAGCCTGGAAGAAAACCTAGGTAATACCATTAAGGGCATAGGCACAGGCAAAGATTTCATGGCAAAAACACCAAAAGCAATTGCAACAAAAGCAAAAATTGACAAATGGGATCTAGTTAAACTAAAGCACTTCTGCACAACAAAGGAAACTATCAACAGAGTGAGCAGACAACCTACAGAATGGGAGGAAATTTTTGCAAGCTACGCATCCAACAAAGGCTTAATATCCAGCATCTATAAGAAATTTAAATTTACAAGAAAAAAAAAGTGGGCAAAGGAAATGAACAGACCCTTTTCAAAAGAAGACATATATGTGACCAACAGCATGTGGAAAAAAAGCTCAATATCACTGATCATTAGAGAAATGCAAATCAAAGCCACAATAAGATACACCTCACACCAGTCAGAATGGCTATTACTAAAAAGTCAAAAAATAGCAGATGCTGGCAAGGTTGCAGAGAAAAAGGAATGCTTATACACTGTTGATGAGCGTATAAATTAGTTCAACCATTATGGAAAACAGTGGGACAATTCCTCAAAGACCTAACAACAGAAATGCCATTCAACCCAGCAATCCCATTATTGGGGATATACCCCAAAAATATAAATTGTGCTGTTATAGAGATAAATGTACATGTATGTTCATTGCAGCACTATTCACAATAGCAAAGACATGGAATTAACCTAAATGCCCATCAATGATAGGCTGGATAAATAAAAGGTAGAACATATACACCATGGAACACTATGCAGCCATAAAAAAAGAATGATATCATGTACTTTGTAGGAACATGGATGGAGCTGGAGGCCATTATCCTCAGCAAACTAACACAGAAACAGAACACCAAATACCGCATGTTCTCACTTGAAAGTGGGAGCTAAATAATGAGAACATATGGACACATACAGGGGAACAACACACACTGGGGCAGGGTGCAGGGTGAGAGGAGGGAGAGGGTCAGAAAAAAAAAAATGGGTACTAGGCTTAATACCTGGGTAATAAAATAATCTGTACAACAAACTCCTGTGACAAGTTTACCAATATAACAAACCTGCACATGTATCCCTGAACTTAAAATAATTTTTTTTTTAGAAAAAAAGAGAAAAAGTGAGGCTTAAAACAAGGGAGGTAATTTAGATCTATATACTCTTATAGAAGCCTCTCCACTCACAAACTATAATCTTAACACAAGTGCTACAGCATATACCTATAGGCGATAATTTCTTCTCCTCCTCAGAATAGCTCTATTAGAGATGAGTTTGTTAGCAACCTAGAGAATGGCCTCTTCATTCAGCCACTTGGATCTCCTCTTACTGTGAACAGCCGGGTCCCTGAACACACAATCCAAAGAGAAGCCCTTATATTGACAACCTCTCAGATAGTTTTATATTTAAGAGAGAGCTGTAGAGCTAACTAGATTTTCAAGAAAAATATATGTCATGAAAAAGAATGACAAAGAAAAATAAACAGAAAAATTGATTCCAGTTTAACAGATATTTCCAGAAAAAGAAGAGAACTTTTGAAGTTCCCTATTGACATCCTCTGAGAGATATAAGAAGTTACAAATTTCATAAAATCATAAAATCATACTATATAGCACTATGAAAAATAAAAACCATATAGAACATGAAAGAATTCTTCAATATCAAAACGATGGTTGTACTAGAGCACTTCTGACTTTAGTTCAGAAGATGAAAACAGTCAAAGAAATGATTTAAAATTTGACTATAAGAAAATTTAAAAATATTTGCACTATACGCAAAAATCAAGAGAAATTGCAAACTGAAAAAAATATTTGCAACATATATCACAAATAAGAGCTAATCTCCTTGGTATCTAATCTACTCAATGATCAAGAAGAAAAAGACCAAAAATACAATAGGAAATCTAGATAGACAGCTCATAGAAAAAGAAAGTAACACGACCCTGACACATATGAAAAGAGCTTCAATTTTACTACTGTAAAAGAAATGCAAATTAACACGAAACTGCCATTTCTCACCTATCAAATTGGCAGAAATCCAAAAAATTGACAGCACACTCAGTTGGCAAAACTACAGAGAAACAAACCTTTCGTAGATTACAAATATTGGGAAATGATACAGCTCTATAGAGGAATATTTGATGAATAATAATACAATTAAGTATGCATTTACCCTTTGACACAGCAACATATCCAAATGCCCATAAATCAGATTAATGGAATAAACCATGGTGTATCTACCAATGGAGAGCAATCTCTAAGAATTGGTATAATATTCATTCTCTAAGAATTAAGTGCATATCCTTATTCTCAAGATATATTATTTAGTGAACAAAAAAGGCACAAAACAGTATCTATTTTATTCTATCTTTTGTAATAAAAAGAGAAAATGTGTGTGTGTGAGAGAGAGAGAAAGACCACGAGAGAGAAAATGTGTGTGTTTGTGTGTTTAACTTGTTTAGCCAAAACAAATACAGAAAGAATGCAATGACTAATGCAATGATTACTTCTAAAGAATAGATGAGATTGGGATAGAAAGGCTTGAGATTGAACAAAGATTCCTCTGAATAAGCCTTCTTACAATTTTTAAGCATGAACCATGTTTAAGTTAAGGTTTAGTTATACCTTAACTTATAAAAGCACATCAGTTATATGAACAGAAAGAATTGAATATAAAGAATTGTTAACTAGTTTTACAGTTGTTAACTAGATAACTGAAAAGGTAAAGAAGAGCACGAGGGCATTAGAATGGTAGAAATTTCAGGAATCAACTACCATCTTTAGGGAAGAGAGAATAACGAAAAGATGATGGGATTATTAAACTTTAGAGATTATTAAAATTTAGAGGAGCCCTACTGAACTGAAACTCAGACCTTTGAGAAGTCACTGCTCAGATGCTGGTGGGGTCTCAGAGCTGAAAGGAAGGGCCAAAGGAAGAGGGAGGCATGATTAGGCTGGTTCTACAAGTATTTGAAAAACTGCAAACTGAATTCAACTGTTTCTATGGAAAGGAATTTATACTGCTGGCATAAAAAAAATATTGATTGCTAGGGTGATACACACAGGAACAAGAAATAGACAAAAGGCCCCATGGGGGGAGAAAACAGGAAGTAGCAAGTTTCTTCTTCATCCTCCAACATTGCATTCTTCCTCTACTACCCCATCTGGACGATCATAGCAAGGAACCAGCTGGAAAAATAGATACATAGTTTGCAGGGTCCCAGCCTCAGCATCAAGCATCACATAGCAGACAGAGTGCAGAAGGCTGAAATACAGTAATTTAATAACTGGTATACCATGTAAAGGTTTTACTTATTCAAAAAATTAAATTGAAAAAGAAGAAAGAAAACCATACAACTGAAAAACAGGCAGTAACAAATGAACCTAACTATGAAATCGATAACCACACAAAGAATTATTTCAAGTACAGTAAACCGACTGTTTATTTTTATTGTGATATTCCAAGAACAAAAAGAACTAGGGAATGTGAAACTTCACTCAGTATGTTTGTTGTTGGTAACGATATTGTACTTTAGAAATTATTTTATACATATTATAGGAGAAAGCTAACTTGTACATTAATTTTATTAGAAACAAATATTTTCTGGGTTTAAGAAAAATATGCCAATACAAGTTTTTAAAAACTCTTTAATATTAATTTTGAACTGGAAATACTAAGAGATTTTGGAAATTTCAAAATAAAAGATTTTGAACTGGAAATAGTAACACATAAACTGCAGATTTAAGAGATTTTGCCTACCTCTGTTTATAGGGAAAACTCAGCAGTCATTACAACTGGTAGCAATGAACAAACCTACCACCCAAATCTTGGTTTCTAAATACTACTTCCCACTAAAAGAAACTAGGTATCTTTGGAGAAATGGTTGATTCCACATCTGAGGCAGAGAAAAGTACAAGGCAACCTGGGACATCTTGTGTCAAAAAGTAAAAGACGTACCCGGAGACCAACTGAATCACAACAAAAGGACACAGGGATCTTATTGAATTAACTTCCAGTGTCCAAACTTGGAACAACTTGGCCATCAAAAAGAATAGTAATTACAATCGATTACATTTTAAATAACAAAAATTTTATAGGCCGGGCACAGTGGCTTATGCCTATAATCCTAGCACTTTGGGAGGCCAAGGCAGACAGATCACTTGAGGTCAGGAAACCAGCCTGGCCAACAAGATGAAACCCCGTCTCTACTAAAAATATAAAAATTAGCTGGGCCTGGTAGCATGAACCTGTAATCCCAGTTACTCAGGAGGCTGAGGCAGGAGAATCACTTGAATCCAGGGGGCAGAGGTTGCAGTGAGCCAAGATCACACCACTGCACTTCAGCCTGGGCAACAGAGCGAGACTCCACCTCAAAAAATAAAAATAAAAATTCAAAAAATTTAAAAATCTTTAAAAAAAAAAATGGTTGTATCAGTACACAGTGAAACTCAAAATCAGAGGAAAAAAAGGTTAAAACTCTTCTCAGTAAAAGGATGCCTTTTATTAAATGTACAAATATTACAGAATAAGAAAATCACCATTTTGCAGTTTCAAATGTAATAATTATCTTAGGTAAAGGTCATCAACTGATGCCAAAAACCATCTGGTAAAAAGTTTGAGGAAAATCAAATCACCCCAGAGATTACTTACTAATTGCAAAGGAGGAAACCCTGCAACCATTCCAATGGGGAGATCTAGAGATCATCATCTTAATGAAATGATTGGATTTAGTGTTGCTGTTATTGGGAGGACCTGATAAAATATGCACTCTTGTGTGATACGATATGAAGTATACAACTTAATCTACAAAGATTTTATGAAAAAATATTTTACCTGAATATATGAATGCTCCTGGACTTCATATGGACTTATGTCCTGATAAATCCATCATAAGTTGAAAATATTGTAAGTCAAAAATGCATTTAATACATCTAACCTACCAAACATCATAGCTTACCCTAGCCTATTTGAAACATGTTTTAGTCCACAGTTGGGCAGAATCATCTAACACAAAGCTTATTTTATAATGAAGTGTTGGATATCTCATGTAATTTATTGAATTTTTCTTTGAAAATAAAAAACAGTGGTTGTATGGGTACTCAAAGTAGGGCTTCTAAATGTGTACTCCTTTTGCACCATCACAAATTTGAAAAATTGTAAGTGGAAACATCGTAAGTCAGAGACCATCTGTAATCAATTCTTTGGGTACAATTTAGAGGAAATGCAGAGAATAGGGCAGCAAGTTAAATGACACTATAAAGACACAATCAGACAAAGCCAGAATGTGGGACATTCTACAAGAAAAAGAGACTGAATCATATCAGCTAAATGTAGTACATGAATCTAGATTAGACCTATGTATTTTTTTAACTCCAGAAGGAGAGAATAAAACAGAATAAATATTTGAAATTTTGAATACCTTTGAAATGTTAATGACTGAGAATTTCACAAATTAATGCCAGACACCAAACCACAGATCCAGGAAGCTCAGAGAACACCATGTGGGATAAATGCACACACACACAACAACAACAACAGTGACAAAAAACCAAACCCAAAACTTCACCTAGGTAACAGTGTTAAAAGAAGAAAGGAAGACTAACACTACCAAACTTTGAGACCTACTCTAAGGCTAAAGTTTCAAGACAGTGTGCAATTAACAAAAGAATAGACAAATAGATCAATGTAACAGAACCAAGAGACCAGAAATAGACTTACAGCAGTTTAGTCAACTGTTTTTGACAAAAGAGCAAAGGTAATACAATAGTATTGAGAAAAGACAGTATTTTCAACAAATGGTGCAGAATAACTGGACAGGCACGTGTAAAAAAATTAAGCTACGCTAAACACAGACTTCCAACCTTCACAAAAGTTAATTCAAAATGGATCATGGATCTAAATGTAAAATGCAAAACTGTAAGACCTCTAGAAGATTACATAGAAGAAAATCTAGACAACCTTGAGTTTGGTCAGACTTTTTATATATGATACCAAAGGCACAGTCTACGAGAGAAAATATTGATAAGCTGCACTTCATTAAAATTAGTTTTCTGTTCTGTGAAAGGCACTGTCCAGAGAATGAAAAGACAAGCCACAGACTGCAAAAAACAATCTGCAAAAGACATATCTAGTAAAGGACTATTATCCAAGTAAAGAATGCTTAAAACTCAACAGTGAGAAAACAATTTGATTTTTAAATGGGTCAAACAAGTAAGGCACAGTGACTTATGCCTGTAATCCCAGCACTTTGGGAGATCAAATTGGGAGGATCACATAAGGCCAAGAGTTCAAGACCAGCCTAGGCAACATACCAAGACCCCATTTCTATTAAAAAACAAAACTTAAAAAGTTAGCTGGGCATGGTGGTGCATACCTTTAGTCCCAGCTACTCAGGATGCTGAGGCAGAAGGATTGCTTGGACTCATGAGGTTGAAGCTGATTGTGCCTCTGCACTCCAGCCTGGGTAACAGAGCAAGACTCTTAAAAAAAAAAAAAATAGAAATAAAAAATGGGTCAAAGGCCTTACAGATGCTTTTCCAAAGAAGATATGCATGTGATAAATAAGCATATGAAAAGATGTTCCATATCATCAGGAAAATACAAATTAAAACACTGAGATACAACTACACACTTACCAGAATGGCCAAAATACAAAACATTGACAACACTAAATGCCTGTGAGGGTGTGGAACAACAGCCACTGTTATCATTGCTGGTGGGAATGCAAAATGATATGTCTACTTTGGAAGACAGTTTGGCAGTTTCTTATAAAACTAAACAAAACATCCAACTCTTGTGCTCCTTGGTAGCCCAAAGGAGTTGAAAATTTATTTCCATACAAAAACCTGCAAATGGATGTTTGTAGCAGCTTTATTTACAATTGCCAAAACTTGGAAGCAACCAAGATATCCCTCCATAGATATATACATGAATAGATAAATAAGCTGTGGTACATCAAGGCAATTGAGTATTATTCAGCGCTATAAAGAAATGAAGTCCAGGCATGGTAGCTGATGCCTGTAATCCCAACACTTTGGGAGCCCAAGGTGGGAGGATCGCTTGAGCCCAAGAGTTTGAGACCAGCCTGGGCAACATAGCAAGACCTAGTCTCTACTAAAAATCAAAAATATTAGCCAGGTGTGGTGGCGAGCACTTGTGGTCTTGCTACTGGGAAGGCTGAGTCTGGAAGATCACTTGAGCCCTCGAGGTTCAGGCTGCAGTGAACTGGCATCACACTACCATACTCCAGCCTCAGTGACAGAGCAAGACCCTGTCTCAAAAAAAAAAAGTCGTGAAAAGGCATGGAAGAAATTTAAATGCACCTTACTAAATGAAAGAAGTCAATCTGGAAAGGCTACATACTGTGTGATTCCATCTATTTGACATTCTGAAAAAGGCAAAACTATGGAAACAGTAAAAAGACTATAGTTGCCATGAATTAGGGCAGAGGGAGGGATGAATAGGAGGTACATAGAGGACTTTCAGGTCAGCGAAACACTCTATTATACAGTAATGGTGAATACGTGTCATTACACGTTTGTCAAAACCCATAGAATGTATAACACCAAGAGTGAAGCTTAATGAAACTAATGACTTCGGGTGATGATAATGTATCAGTGTGGGTTCATCAGTTGTACCAACTGTTATCACTCTGGTGAAGGATGTATGGGGGCAGGGGTTTTATGGGCAATCTCTGTACCTTCCACTCAATTTTCCTGTGAACATAACTGCTCCAAAAAGTAAAGTCTACATAAAAGATAGAATAATTTTAAGTATTAAATAAAGTTAGTAAAAGATAGGAGAGAAGGGGAGATGGTAGGACAGCAAGACTTTTCTCCCTAGCAGGGGAAGAATCCAAAAATTAAATTAGGAAGCAATTTCTTTCATGATAACATCAAAAATGTATAAAAAATACTTTAAAGTATAATACATATATATAGAAAACTATTAAACATTACTAAAAATTAAAGATCAATATATAAATGGAAAGATATTCCATGTTTGTGGATTATAAGACTCAATATTGTTAAGATAGCAATTCTTTCCAAATTAGTCTATAGTTAAGGAACTCTCTATCAAAATCCTAGCAGACTTCTTTGCCAAAATTGACAGGCTTCCATCCTGGCAAATATGGTGAAACCCCATCTCTACTAAAAATACAAAAATTAGCCAGGCATGGTGGCATATGCCTGTAATCCCAGCTACTCAGGAGGCTGAGGCAGGAGAATCCCTTGAATCAGGAAGTCAGAGGTTGCAGTGAGCCAAGATCATGCCACTGCACTCCAGCCTGGGACAGAGTGAGACTCCATCTCAAAAAAAAAAAAAAAAAAAACCTGACAGGCTTATCCTAAAAATTATGTAGAAACTCATAACATTTTAGTAAACTCTTGAGTAACTTTGGAGAGAGAATCATCATGCTTCAATTCATTATTTGCAGATCAATAGAGAAGTAGGAATAGCACAAAATATAATCCTAGTATAGTCCACCCTGCTGCTAAGTAAAGCTGCTTTCTTTTTTTCATTGCCCAAAAGTATGGCTTGCACCCAACTAGTCACTGCTTGGGGCCAGAGTTAGAAAAATTTTCTCTTCCTAATTTATGTTCCATTGACTTTTTACAGTGGCAGATATTGATCTCCCTTCGTGTCATCAGATCAAATGCTGCAAACCAATTCAGAGCCAAGATCATGACTTTCAGTGATCAGCCTTTAATGTGCAGGAAAAAATGGAGGGGGAAACATGATTTATTTTGCTTTTGTAGGCTTTTTATTATAAACACAGATGTTGGGAGCTTTCTCAGCTACAGTCAGCTGTGGAGTGGGGCAGGTGAACTGCCCTGCTTTCCTGGAGTGCCACAACCATAAAACAAACTGAACATTCCAGGAATGACTCATTTGATTAGAAGAGCCAAAAACCAGCACTAAGCAAAAGCAGAAAAGAACAAAGATCATTTTTCATTAGGGTTACTGATGGTCCCTAGGCATGGTCAAAGAAATGATGGAAGAGGCCACATGCAGTGGCTCACACCTGTAATCCCAGCACTTTGGGAGGCTGAGGCGGGTGGATCACGAGGTCAGGAGATCGAGACCATCCTTGCTAACACGTTGAACCCCTATCTCTACTAAAACTACAAAAAAAAAAAAATTAGCCAGGCATGGCGGCACTAGTCCCAGCTACTCAGGAGGCTGAGGCAAAAAATCACTTGAACTCAGGAAGTGGAGGTGGCAGTGAGCCAAGATCATGCCACTGCACTCCAGCCTGGGCGACAGAAAGAGACTTCATCTCAAAAAAAAAAAAAAAAAAAAAGAAAAAAAGAAAAAAAAAGAAATGATGTAAGAATGATTGTCTGCTTGTTATATAAAATTAGAGAGACAGGAACATCATTAATATCTTTGTTCCAGAATTGATAGCAAGAATGGCTTGACTTGGCTTAGGCCACATCCTTTTGTTATTTATAATCCTTTATTAGTTTTTCTGAACATTTTTTAAAGAGACTGACTTCATTAGTAGAGCCGAACCATATAGGTTAAAGTCTGCACAATGCATTCCAAGAGATGGACATGATTATGTTGTGTTAGAATGCCATGGTAACAGACATGAGGAAGTTTGTAGATTATCTCATCCCTGGAGACCTTATAGATAACTTCTTGTGGTATCGGGATTTGTAGAGTGAATTCCCATTGCCTTGTTACACCACTGTGGAAGCTAAAAAAGAGGATGGGACATTTTAGAAATCGTGCATCACTGAAGAACAGGAGTATTAAGAAGAAATTTAGGCTAGGCACAGTGGCTCACACCTGTAATCCTAGCACTTTGGGAGGCTGAGGCAGGTGAATCACCTGAGGTCAGGAGTTTGAGACCAGTCTGGACGACGTGGTGAAACCCTGTCTCTACTAAAAATACAAAAAGTAGCTGGGCTTGGTGGTGGGCACCTATAATCCCAGCTACTTGCGAGGCTGAGGCAGGAGAATCATTTGAACCCAGGAGGCAGAGGTTGCTGTGAGCAGAGATCACACCATTGCACTCCAGCCTAAGCAACAGGAGCAAAGCTCCATCTATAAGATAATAATAATTTTTATAAAAGAAATTTAGGTTTCTTCGATTCCCATCTGGAATTGGAAAAAAAATATGGAGAACACAAACAATGTTGGGTTAGGAATATGTGTGTTTGTGTGTCTTAAAAGCTTTAAATAACTCCAAGTGATTCCAACACGTAGACAAAGCTGACAACTATGGCACTAGGTCCATCCCTCTTGGGATATTCTGAATTGGACAGTGCAGTTGCTTCAAATACAACAGTCGTTGGCACAAACATTTAAATTAGAAATGTGTTGTCTCCCTACAGCACCTAGCTAAGCAAATATTAGTTCCTCCAGAAATATTTATTGAAATAAATCACTGATTTTAGCCCGAGAGTGGGGTCACTGTGCAACTTAAAATGTAAACAAGATTTTCTCAAATCACCAGTCCCCGTACTATAGAAGGGCCACTGCTTTGACTAATATTTGTATAAATTCCTAGGAGATTCACATTCCCAAAGTCACCTCTGGCCCCAATTTCATGACTCTGCTGAATTTTAACTTCAACAATTCCAAAGCATCAAAACACATAAGACCCTCAGCAAGAAAACATTCCATTCTGCGTCACACAAACAGAAAATCCCTATTAGACATCCCTATTTTTCAAGTCCTTTGTTATCCTGAGGCCAGAGATTCCTCACTTATTTTGTCACCTCAGGTGACCTAGCTGTCTTATGTGGCTGATGGCTCTTCCCCACCTGCCCCAAATCACTCCTCAGCCCCGACCCACTCCCAATTCCCAGGTCTTTCTTATCAGAGAAAGATCAGCTCTTTCCTGCCCCTGCTGCTAAATAGCTTCAAGCGCAACTCTGCACCTATCCGTTTAGGTGCTCAGTTTAATGTGATGGCTTTTTTAATCCTTTTTAGCAATACCAATGACTGGGAGAGACCCTAAGATTATAGTTGTCAATACTGGGCCTCAATCGGGGCTAATGTTGCCCCCTTGTGGTAGAAGCGAGAATGCTAGAGATGCGTAATGCAATTAGGATTTCCCCAACATTACTCTTTCGGATTTTAAATATATTTAAAACACATCCTCAGTTGGACAATCTAATACTATCCCACCTTTAATTCAAGACTTTATAGAGACTGATAAGGTACTTCTAAAATTTGAGGCCAATGACTACTAGATAGAAAGGAAATGGTCATGTACTAATACTTGCTATGCGGTCATTTATTTCAAAAGTGCTCAGTGCGGACTGTATAAAATCAAAAGGCATCTGGTTAGCAGTTGAAATTTGCTTATCAGGAATGCCAGCCTCCAAAGTATTTTAGTAAGAACTTCAAAGATGCTTACTGTAATCAACACCAGAGGGTTTCTTAGCATAAAGAATATTAGGAATCATTTTTCTCTGGTGAAATAAATGGAAATAAGTAAAATTCAGGATATATCGTGGGTTAGAAAGATACTTGGGGCCACACTAACCTTTCTTAAGGTAGTAGAATTAAAATCAGCAAGCCCAGTGTCTTAATATCTTGGGACAATCCAGGGCTGTATTTGGTCCTATGTCCCTTTCACTCTGCAGAAGACTATCATCTTACCCAAATAGGAAATTCACATCTACTCACCAGAATGGTGTTGCAATGGCTCACAGGGAGCCTCTCATTCAAGATGCTTAGAGAACTGCCAAAAGTCAGAGAATAAGGCACTTTCTGGGCTTACAAGAATAGGTAGTATAACTACTTTAATGTATCCTTACCCATTAAAAATGGGAAGGTTTGGTAGAATTTCGTTTAAGGCTATTTTCAATATAAAATGCCACCTGGTATGAAAATTGTTGAGAGAGAGAGGGCAGAGCAAAATGGCAGAATAGAAAGATCTACCAATCACGCCCTCCACAAGGACACCAAGTTAACATCTACACAGAAAAAAACACCTATTCATAAGAACCAAAAATCAAGTAAGCACTCATAGTGCCTGCTTTTAACTTCGTATCACTGAAAGAGGCACTGAAGAGAGTAAAAACAGTGCTGAATCAATGTTGTGACCCCTTCCCCACTCCCTGCCTTGGTGGCATGGTATGGAGGGATTCTCTGGGTGCCGGGGGAAGGAGAATACAGCAATTGTGACACACTGAACTCACCGCTGTCCTGTTAGAGCAGAAAAGAAAACCAGACCAAACTCAGCTGACACCCACCCACAGAGGGAACATTTAAGCCAGCCTCAGCCGGAGGGGAATCACCAATCCCAGAGGTCTGAGCTTGAGTGCCTCCAAACCTTGCCTCCGAGGGCTACAGCATTCTGTCTCCAAGTAAACTTGAAAGGCAGTCTAAGACATAAGGACTACAACTCTTATGCGAGTCCTAGGGCTGAACTAAGCCCAGAGAGAGTGGACACCAGCTGTGGCAGCCAAGGGAGTGCTCACATCATACTTCCTCTAACCGCAGGCTACAACTCACAACTCCAAAAGAGACCCCTTCCTTCCACTTAAGGAGAGGAATGGGAAGAGTAGGGAGGATGTTGTCTTACATCTAAGATACCAGCTCAGCCACAGCAAAATAGGATACCAGTCAGAGTCATGAGGCCCCCATTCGAGGGCCTAGCTCACAGATGACATTTCTAGACACACCCTGGGCCAGAAGGGAATCCACTGCCTTGAAGGAAAGGACCCAGTCCTGCCAGCATTCATCACCTGCTAACCAAAGAGCCCTTGGACCTTAAATAACCAGTAGCAATATACAGGTACTACATAGAAGGCCTTGGGTGAGCCTCTGAGACTTGTTGGCTTCAGGTGAGACTCAGTACATAGTCAGTACATGCTGTGGCTATGGGACAAAACTCCTTCTGCTTGAGAAAAGCAGAAGGAAAAGTAAAAGGGACTTTGTATTGCACCATAGGTACCATCACCACCACAGTGGACTAGAGCACTAAGAGGGCTCGTGGGATCCCTGATTCTAGGATGTGACTGTTGGATGGCATTTCTGGACCTACCCTAGGCCAGAGGGGAACCCACTGCCCTGAAGGGTGAGTCCCAGGCCAGATAGCATTCATGACAAGCTGACTTTAGAGACTGTGGGCCTTAAGGGAAGATGAGTGTTAGTCTGGTAGTACTCATCATGGCTACAGGGTGAGGCTCCTCTGCCTTTGAAAAGGAGAGGGAAGGGTGGGAAGGACTCCATCTTGTGGCTTAAGTGACAGCTTAGCCACACTGCAATAGAATACCAGGCATACTAAGGCTTTTGACTTTAGTCCCCAACTCCCAAACAGAACTTCTGGGCTCACCTACGGCTTGGGGGACCTCTCCCTAAAGGGAAGGACATAGGCCTGGATGGCTTTGCCACCTGCTAATTATAGAACCCTAGGCCCTTCAGCAAACATAGGCAGTAGCTGGGGACTGGTTACAGCAGGCCTTGGGTCAGGGACTGGTTACAGCAGGCCTTGCTGAGACACAGTGCTGTGCTGGCTTCAGGTCTGACCCAGTGCAGTCATAGTGATGGTAGCCACAGGGGTGCTTGTGTCACTCAGCTTTAGGTGACTTATAACAAAGAAAGGGACTATAGTTTTAGGAGAAAGTAAGGGAAGAGAACAAGGGTCTCTGGTAATCCAGAGAACTCTCCCAGATCTTGTCCAAGACCATCAAGGCAGTACCTCTATAAGTCTAAGTCTGCAAGAACCACAGCATTACTTGGCTTTGGATGCCGCCTAAAGCAGATACATCTTAGATCACAGCACCCAAGTCCTTTCAAATATCTAGAAAGCCTTCCCAGGGAGGACAGCTACACATAAGCTCAGACAGTGAAGGCTACACTAAACACCTAACCTTTCAATGCCCAGACACTGAAGAACATCTACTAGCATCAACGCCATCCAAGGAAACATGACCTCACCAAATGAACTAAATAAGGCACCAGGGACCAATCCAGGAGAAACAGATATGTGACCTAGACAGGGTATTTAAAATAGCTGTATTAAGGAAACTCAAAGAAATTCAAAGTAACACAAGGAAGGAGTTCAGAATTCTATCCAATAAATTTAACAGAGATTGAAATAATTTAAAAGAATCAAACAGAAATTCTGGAGCTGAAAAACACAATGGACATAGTGAAAAATGCAACAGTCTTTTAATAGCAGAATTGATCAAAGAGAAGAAAATTAATGAGCTTGAAGACAGGCTGTTTGAAAATACAGTCAGAGGACACAAAAGAAAAAAGAATCAAAAATAATAAAGCAACCTACAGAAACTAGAAAATAGCCTCAAAAGAGCAAATCTGAATGGATCTGGGAAGACGGCTGCTGAATAGGAACAGCTCCAGACTGCAGATCCCAGCGAGACCAATGCAGAAGGCTGGTGATTTCTGCATTTCCAACTGAGGTACCCAGTTCATCTTATTGGGACTGGTTAGACCATGGATGCAGCACATGGAAGGTGAGCAGAAGCAGGATGGGACATCGCCTCACCCAGGAAGTGTTTAATGGGCCAGGAAGCTCTCTCCCTAGCCAAGGGAAGCCATGAGGGACTGTGCTATCCAGCCCAGATACTATGCTTTTCCCACAGTTTTTGCAATCTGCAGACCAGGAGATTCCCTCATGTGCTGACACTACGCAGACCCTGGGTTTCAAGTACAAAACTAGGTGACTGGGCAGACACTGAGCTAGCTGCAGGAGTTTTTTTCATATCCCAGTGCCACCTGGAACCCCAGTGAGACAGAACCATTCACTTCCCTGGAAAGGGGACTGAAACCGGGGGCCAAGTGGTCTTGCTCAGTAGGTCCCACTCCCGTGGAGCCCAGCAAGTGAAGAACCACTGGCTTGAAACTCTCACTGCCAGCACAGCAGTCTGAAGTTGACCTGGAACAATAGAGCTTGGTGTGGGGGAGGGGTGTCCACCATTACTGAGGTTCAAGTAGGTGGTTTTCCCATCACAGTGTTAAGGAAGCTGTTGGAAAGTTTGGACTGGGCAGAACTTACTGCAGTGCAACAAAGTGGCTGTGGCCAGGCTGCCTCTCTAGATTCCTCCTCACTGGGTAGGGCATCTCTGAAAGGCAGCAGCCCCAGTGAGGGGCTTATAGGTAAAACTCCCATCTCCCAGAGCACCTGGAGGAAGACAAGGCGGTGGGCACAGCTTCAGCAAACTTAAACATTCCTGCCTGCTGGCTCTAAAGAGAGCAGCAGATTTCCCAGCACAGCACTCGAGCTCAGCTAAGGGACACACTGCCTCCTCAAGTGTGTCCCTGACCCCCGTGCCTCCTGAGTGGGAGACACCTCCCAGAAAATGTTGACAGACACCTCATACAGGAGAGCTCTGGCTGGCATCAGGCAGGCACGCCTGTGAGACCAAGCTTTCATAGGAAAAAGCAGGCAGCAATCTTTGCTGTTATGCAGCCTCCACTGGTGATATCCAGGCAAACAGGGTCTGCAGTGGACCTCCATCAAACTCCAGGAGACCTGCAGATGAGGGGCCTGACTGTTCGAAGGAAAACAAACAAGCAGAAATCAATAACATCAACATCAACAAAAAGGACACCCATACAAAAACACCATCCAAAGGCCATAAGCATCAAAGATCAAAGGTAGATAAATCCATGAAGATGAGGGAAAACCAGCACAAAAATGCTGAAAATTCCAAAAACCAGAACGTCTCTTCTCCAAATGATCGCAACTCCACTCCAGCAAGGGCACAAAACTGGACAGAGAATGAGTTTGATGAATTGACAGAAGTAGGATTCAGAAGGTGGGTAATAAACTCCTCCAAGCTAAAGGAGCATGCTCTAACCCAATGCAAGGAAGCTAAGAACCTGGATAAAAGGTTACAGGAAATGCTAACTAAAATAACCAGTTTAGAGAAGAACATAAATGACCTGATGGAGCTGAAAAACACAGCACAAGAACTTCATGAAGAAGAGCAACCCCATACTCCTCAAGAAGAGCAACCCCAAGATTCACCAAGGTTGAAATGAAAGAAAAAATGTTAAGGGCAGCCAGAGAGAAAGGTCGGGTTACCCACAAAGGGAAGTCCATCAGACTAACAGTGGATCTCTCTGCAGAAACCCTACAAGCCAGAAGACAGTGAGGGCCAATATTCAACATTCTTAAAGAAAAGAATTTTCAACACAGAATTTCATAGCCGGTGAAACTAAGCTTCATAAGTGAAGGAGAAATAAAATCATTACAGAGAAGAAAATACTGATTATGTCACCACCAGGCCTGCCTTACTAGAGCTCCTAAAGGAAGCACTGGATATGGAAAGGAAAAACCAGCCACTGCAAAAACACACCAAAATATAAAGACCAATGGCACTAAGAAGAAACTGCATCAACTAATGTGCAAAATAACCAGCTAGCATCATGATGACAGGATTAAACTCACAAATAACAATATTAACTTTAAATGTAAATGGGCTTAATGAGCCAATTAGAAGGCGCAGACTGGCAAATTGGATAAAGAGTCAAGACCATCGGTGGGCTGTATCCAGGAGATGCAGCTCACATGCAAAGACACAATAGGTCAAAATAAAGGGATGGAGAAATATTTAATAAGCAAATGGAGAAGATGGCTGAATAGGAACAGCTACAGTCTACAGCTCCCAGCACAAGCAACACAGAAGACGGGTGATTTCTGCATTTCCAACTGAGGTACTGGGTTCATCTCACTGGGGCTTGTCAGACATTGGGTGCAGGACAGTGGGTGCAGTGCGCCGAGTGTGAGCTGAAGCAGGGCGAGGCATTGCCTCACCCGGGAAGTGAAAGGGGTCAGGGAATTCCCTTTCCTAGCCAAGGGAAGCTGTGACAGACGGCACCTGGAAAATCGGGTCACTCCCATCCTAATACTGCGCCTTCCCAATGGTCTTAGCAAATGGCACACGAGGAGATTATATCCCGCGCCTTGCTCAGAGGGTCCCATGCCCATGGAGCCTCACTCATTGCTAGCACAGCAGTCTGAGATCAAACTACAAGGTGGCAGCAAGGCTCGAGGAGAGGTGCCTGCCATTGCTGAGACTTGAGTAGGTAAACAAAGTGTCCAGGAAGCTCATACTGGGTGGACCCCACCGCAGCTCAAGGGGGCCTGCCTGCCTCTGTAGACTGCACCTCTCAGGGCAGGGCATAGCTGAACAAAAAGCAGCAGAAACCTCTGCAGACTTAAATGTCCCTGTCTGACAGCTTTGAAGACTGTAGTGGTTCCCTCAGCACGGAGTTTGAGATCTGAGAACGGACAGACTGCCTCCTCAAGTGGGTCCCTGACTGCCGAGTAGCATAACTGGGAGGCATCCCCCAGTAGGAGCAGACTGACACCTCACACAGCCAGGTACCCCTCTGAGATGAAGCTTCCAGAGGAATGATCAGGCAGCAATATTTGCTGTTCAGCAATATTCACTGTTCTGCAGCCTCTGCTGCTGATACCCAGGCAAACAGGGTCTGGAGTGGACATCCATCAAACTCCAACAGACCTGCAGCTGAGGGTCCTGACTGTTAGAAGGAAAACTAACAAACAGAAAGGACATCCACACCAAAACCCCATTTGTACGTCACCATCATCAAAGACCAAAGGTAGGTAAAGCCACAAAGATGGGGAAAAAACAGAGCAGAAAAGCTGAAAATTCTAAAAATCAGGGTGACTCTCCCCCTCCAAAGGAACACAGCTCCTCACCAGCAACAGAAAGAAGCTGGATGGAGAATGACTTTGACGAGTTGAGAAAATAAGGCTTCAGAGGATCATACTACTCCGAGCTAAAGGAGGAAGGTCAAACCCATCACAGGGAAGCTAAAAACCTTGAAAAAAGATTAGATGAAGTGCTAACTAGAATAACCAGTGTAGAGAAGTCCTTAAATGACCTGATGGAACTGAAAACCATTGCACGAGAACTATGTGACACATGCACAAGCTTCAGTAGCCTATTCAATCAACTGGAAGAAAGGGTATCAATAATTGAAGATCAAATGAATGAAATAAAGCAAGAAGAGAAGTTTAGAGAAAAAAGAGTAAAAAGAAATGAAAAAAGCCTCCAAGAAATACGGGACTATGTGAAAAGACAAAATCTACATCTGATTGGTATACCTGAAAGTGACACACAGAACGGAACCAAGTTGGAAAACACTCTGCAGGATATTATCCAGGAGAACTTCCCCAACCTAGCAAGGCAGGCCAACATTGAAATTCAGGAAATACAGAAAACACTACAAAGATACTCCTCGAGAAGACCAACTCCAAGACACACAATTGTCAGATTCACCAAAGTTGAAATGAAGGAAAAAATGTTAAGGACAGCCAGAGAGAAAGGTCGGGTTACCCACAAAGGGAAGCCCATCAGACTAACAGTGGATCTCTCAGCATAAACTCTACAGGCCAGAAGAGAGTGGGGGCCAATATTCAACATTCTTAAAGAAAAGGATTTTCAACCCAAAATTTCATATCCAGCCAAACTAAGCTTCATAAGTGAAGGAGAAATAAAATCCTTTACAGACAAGCAAATGCTGAGAGATTTTGTCACCACCAGGCCTGCCCTATAAGCGCTCCTGAAGGAAGCACTAAACATGGAAAGGAACAACCAGTACCAGCCCCTGCAAAAACATGCCAAATTGTAAAGACCATCGAGGCTAGGAAGAAACTGCATCAACTAACAAGCAATATAACCAGCTAACATCTTAATGACAGGATCAGATTCACACATAACAATATTAACCTTAAATATAAATGGGTTAAATGCTCCACTTAAAAGACACAGACTGGGAAATTGGATAAAGAGTCAAGACCCATCAGTGTGCAGTATTCAGGAGACCTGTGTCACGTGCAGAGACACACATAGGCTCAAAATAAAGGGATGGAGGAAGATCTACCAAGCAAATGGAAAACAAAAAAAGGCAGGGATTGCAATCCTAGTCTCTGATAAAACAGACTTTAAACCAACAAAGATCAAAAGAAACAAGGCCATTACATAATGGTAAAGGAATCAATTCAACAAGAAGAGCTAACTATCCTAAATATATATGCACCCAATACAGGAGCACCCAGATTCATAAAGCAAGTCCTTAGAGACCTACAAAGAGACTTAGACTCCCACACAATAATAATGGGATACTTCAACACCCCACTGTCAACGTTAGACAGATCAATGAGACAGAAAGTTATTAAGGATATCCAGGAATTGAACTCAGCTCTGCACCAAGCAGACCTAATAGACATCTACAGAACTCTCCACCCCAAATCAACAGAATATACATTCTCAGCACCACATCGCACTTATTCCAAAATTGACCACATAGTTAGAAGTAAAGCACTCCTCAGCAAATGTAAAAGAAGAGAAATTATGACAGACTGTCTCTCAGACCACAGTGCAATCAAACTAGAACTCAGGAATAAGAAACTCACTCAAAACCACTCAACTACATGGAAACTGAACAACCTGCTCCTGAATGACTACTGGGTACATAACGAAATGAAGGCAGAAATAAAGATGTTCTTTGAAGCCAATGAGAACAAAGACACAACATACCAGAATCTCTGGGACACATTTAAAGCAGTGTGTAGAGGGAAATTTATAGCACTAAATGCCCACAAGAGAAAGCAAGAAAGATCTAAAATTGACACCATAACATCACAATTAAAAGAACTAGAGAAGCAAGAGCAAACACATTCAAAAGCTAGCAGAAGGCAAGAAATAACTAAGATCAGAGCAGAACTGAAGGAAATAGAGACACAAAAAACCCCTCAAAAAAAAAAAAAAATCAATGAATCCAGGAGCTGGTTTTTTGAAAAGATCAACAAAATTGATAGACCACCAGCAAGACGAATAAAGAAGAAAAGAGAGAAGAATCAAATAGATGCAATAAAAAATGATAAAGTGGCTATCACCACTGATCCCACAGAAATACAAACTACCATCAAAGAATACTATAAACACCTCTATGCAAATACACTGGAAAATCTAGAAGAAATGGATAAATTCCTGGACACATACACCCTCCCAAGACTAAACCAGGAAGAAGTTGAATCCCTGAATAGACCAATAACAGGCTCTGAAATTGAGGCAATAATTAAGAGCCTACCAACCAAAAAAGGTCCAGGACCAGACGGATTCACAGCCGAATTCTACCAGAGGTACAAGGAGGAGCTGGTACCATTCCTTCTGAAACTGTTCCAATCAACAGAAAAAGAGGGAATCCTCCCTAACTCATTTTATGAGGCCAGCATCATTCTGATACCAAAGCCTGGCAGAGACAACAAAAAAAGAGAATTTTAGACCAATATCCCTGATGAACATCATGCGAAAATCCTCAATAAAATACTGGCAAACCAAATCCAGCAGCACATCAAAAAGCTTATTCACCATGATCAAGTGGGCTTCATCCCTGAGATGCCAGGCTGGTTCAACACACACAAATCAATAAATGTAATCCAGCATATAAGCAAAACCAAAGACAAAAACCACATGATTATATCAATAGATGCAGAAAAGGCCTTTGACAAAATTCAACACCCCTTCTTGCTAAAAACTCTCAATAAATTAGGTATTGATGGGATGTATCTCAAAATAATAAGAGCTACTTATGAAAAACCCACAGCCAATATCATACTGAATGGGCAAAAACTAAAAGCATTCCCTTTGAAAACTAGTACAAGACAGAGATGCCCTCTCTCAACACTCCTATTCAACATAGTGTTGGAAGTTCTGGCCAGGACAATCAGGCAGGAGAAAGAAATAAAGGCATTCAATTAGGAAAAGAGGAAGTCAAATTGTCCCTGTTTGCAGATGACATGATTGTATATTTAGAGAATCCCATCGTCTCAGCCCAAAATCTCCTTAAGCTGACAAGCAACTTCAGTAAAGTCTCAGGATACAAAATCAATGTGCAAAAATCACAAGCATTCTTATACACCAATAACAGAGAGCCAAATCATGAGTGAACTCCCATTCACAATTGCTTCAAAGAGAATAAAATACCTAGGAATCTAACTTACAAGGGATGTGAAGGACCTCTTCAAGGAGAACTACAAAACGCTGCTCAACGAAATAAAAGAGGACACAAACAAATGAAAGAACATTCCATGCTCATGGATAGGAATAATCAATATCATAAAAATGGCCGTACTGCCCAAGGTAATTCATAGATTTAATGCCATCCCCATCAAGCCACCAATGACTTTCTTCACAGAATTGGAAAAAACTTCTTTAACTTTCATATGGAACCAAAAAAGAACCCACCTTGCCAAGACAATCCTAAGCCAAAAGAATAAAGCTGGAGGCATCACGTTACCTGACTTCAAACTATACTACAAGGCTACAGTAACCAAAATGGCATGGTACTGGTACCAAAACAGAGATACAGACCAATGGAACAGAACAGAGCCCTCAGAAATAATACCACACATCTACAACCATCTAATCTTTGACAAACCTGACAAAAACAAGCAATGGGGAAAGGATTCCCTATTTAATAAATGGTGCTGGGAAAACTGGCTAGCCATATGTAGAAAGTTGAAACTGGATCCCTTCCTTACACCTTATACAAAAATTAATTCAAGATGGATAAAAGACTTACATATTAGACCTAAAACCATAAAAACCCTAGAAGAAAACCTAGGCAATACCATTCAGGACATAGGCATGGGCAAGGACTTCATGTCTAAAACACCAAAAGCAATGGCAACAAAAGCCAAAATTGACAAATGGGATCTAATTAAACTAAAGAGCTTCTGCACAGCAAAAGAAACTACCCTCAGAGTGAACAGGCAACCTACAGAATGGGAGAAAATTTTTGCAATCTACCCATCTGACAAAGGGCTAATGTACAGAATCTACAAAGAACTCCAACAAATTTACAAGAAAAAAAACAAACAACCCCATCAAAAAGTGGGCAAAGGACATGAACAGACACTTTTCAAAAGAAGACATTTATGCAGCCAATAGACACATGAAAAAATGCTCATCAGCACTGGCCATCAGAGAAATGCAAATCAAAACCACAATGAGATACCCTCTCACACCAGTTACAATGGTGATCATTAAAAAGTCAGGAAACAACAGGTGCTGGAAAGGATGTGGAGAAATAGGAACACTTTTACACTGTTGGTGGGACTGTAAACTGGTTCAACCATTGTGGAAGACAATGTGGCGATTCCTCAAGGATCTAGAACTAGAAATACCATTTGACCCAGCCATCCCATTACTGGGTATATACTCAAAGTATTATAAGTCATGCTGCGATAAAGACACATGCAAATATAAGTTTATTGCAGCACTGTTCACAATAGCAAAGACTTGGAACCAATCCAAATGTCCATCAATGATAGACTGGATTAAGAAAATGTGGCACATATACACCATGGAATACTATGCAGCCATAAAAAAGGATGAGTTCATGTCCTTTGTAGGGATGTGGATGAAGCTGGAAACCATCATTCTTAGCAAACTATCGCAGGGACAAAAACCCAAACACTGCATGTTCTCACTCACAGGTGGGAATTGAACAATGAGAACACTTGGACACAAGAAGGGGAACATCACACACCGGGGCCTGTCGTGGGGTTGGGGGAGGGGGAAGGGATAACATTAGGAGATATACCTAATGTCAATGACGAGTTAATGGGTGTAGCACACCAACATGGCACATGTATACTATGTAACAAACCTGTACATTGTGCACAGGTACCCTAGAACTTAAAGAATAATTTAAAAAATAAGCAAATGGAAAGCAAAAAAAGGCAGCAGTTAAAATCAGTCTCTGATAAATTTTAAACCAACAAAGATCGAAAGAGACAAAGAAGGGCATTATATAATGGTAAACGGATCAATGCAACAAGAAGAGCTAACTATCCTAAATATATATGCACCCCATACAGGAGCACCCAGACTCATAAACCAAGTTCTTAGAGACCTACAAAGAGAGTTAGTTCCCTTTAACACCCCACTGTCAATATTACACAGATCAACGAGACACAATTAACAAGGATATTCAGGACTTGAACTCAGCTCTGGACCAAGTGGACCTAACAGACATCTATAGACCTCTCTACTCCAAATCAACAGAATATACATTCTTCTCAGCACTACATCTTACTTATTCTAAAACTGACCACATAACTGGAAGTAAAACATTCCTCAGCAAATACAAAAGAATGGAAATCGTAAAAAACAGTTTCTCTGACCACAGTCCAATCAAATTAGAACTCAGGATTAAGAAGCTCACTAAAAACCACTTAACATAGAAACCAAACAACTTGCTCCTGAATGACTACTGGGTATATAATGCAATTAAGACAGAAATAAAGATGTTCTTTGAAACCAATGAGAACAAATAGACAACGTACCAGACTCTCTGGGACACATTTAAAGAAGTGTGTACGGGGAAATCTATAACACTAAATGCCCCCAAGAGAAAGCAAGAAAGATCCAAAATCGACCGCCTAACATCAAAATTAAAAGAACTAGAGAAGCAAGAGCAAACAAATTCAAAAGCTAACAGAAGTCAAGAAATAACTAAGATCAGAGCAGAACTGAATAAGACAGAGACACAAAAAGCTTTAAAAAAAAAAAAATCAATGAAGCCAGGAGCTGCTTTTTTTGAAAAAAAAAAAGATTAACAAAAGAGATATTAGCATGACTAATAAAGAAGAAAAAAGAATCAAATAGATGCAATAAAAAATGATAAAGGAGATATCATGACTGATTCCACAAAAATACAAACTACCATCAGATAATACTATAAACAACTCTACACAAATAAACTAGAAAATCTAGAAGAAATGGATAAATTCCTGGACACATACACGCTCCTAAGTCTAAACCAGGAAGAAGTCAAATACCTGAATAGACAAATAACAAGTTCTAAAATTGAGGCAGTAATTAATAGCCTACCAACCAAAAATAAAAGCCCAGGACCTGATGGATTCACAGCCGAATTCTATAAGAGGTATAAGGAGGATCTGGTATCATTCCTTCTGAAACTGTTCCAAACAATAGAAAAAGAGAGAATCCTCCCTAACTCATTTTATGAGGCCAGCATCATCCTGATACCCAAACCTGGCAGAGACACAACAAAAAAAGAAAATTTCAAGCCAATATCCCTGATGAACATCGATGTGAAAATCCTCAATAAAATACTGGCAAACCGAATCCTGCGGCACATCAAAAAGCTTATCCACCACTATCAACACAGCTTTATTCCTGGGATGCAAGGCTGGTTCAACATATGCAAATCAATAAATGCAATCCATCACATAAACAGAACTAATGACAAAACTCACATGATTATCTCAATAGATGCAGAAAAGGCCTTCAACAAAATTCAACACCCCTTCATGCTAAAAACACTCAGTAAACTAGGTATTGATGAAATGTATCTCAAAATAGTAACAGCTATTATGACAAACCCACAGCCAATATCATACTGAATGGGCAAAAGCCAGAAGCATTCTCTTTGAAAACCGGCACAAGACACAGATGCTCTCTTTCACCACTTCTATTCAACATAGTATTGGAAGTTCTGGCCAGAACAATCAGGCAAGAGAAAGAAATAAAGGGTATTCAAGTAAGAAAACAGGAAGTCAAATTGTCTCTGTCTGCAGATGACATGATTGTGTATTTAGAAAACCCTACCACCTCAGCCCAAAATGTCCTTAAGCTGATGAGCATCTTCAGCAAAGTTTCAGGATACAAAATCAATGTGCAAAAATCACAAGCACTCCTATACAGCAATAACAAACAGAGCCAAATAATGAGTGAACTCCCATTCACAATTGCTACGAAGAGAATAAAATACCTAGGAATACAACTTACAAGGGACGTGAAGGACCTCTTTAAGGAGAACTACAAACTACTTCTCAAGGAAATAACAGAGGACACAAACAAATGGAATAACATTCCATGCTAATGGATAGGAAGAATCAATATTGCAAAAATGGCAAGACTGCCCAAAGTAATTTATAGATTCAATGCTACCCCCATCAAGCTACCACTGACTTTCTCACAGAATTGGAAAAATCTACTTTAAAGTTCATATGGAACCAAGCAAAGAGCCTGCATAACCAAGACAATCCTAAGTAAAAATTACAAAGCTGGAGGCATCATGCTACCTGACTTCAAACTATACTACAAGGCTATAGTAACCAAAACAGCATGGTACTGGTACCAGATCAGATATATATACCAATGGAACAGAGCAGAGGGCTCAGAAATAATGCCACACATCTACAACCATCTGATCTTTGACAAACCTGACCAAAAAAAAGCAATGGGGAAAGGATTCCCTATTTAATAAATGGTGTTGGGAAACCTGGCTAGCTATATGCAGAAAACTGAAACTGGACCTCTTCCTTACACCTTATACAAAAATTAACTCAAGATGGATTAAAGACTTAAATGTAAGACCTAAAACCACAAAAATCCTAGAAGAAAACAATACCATTCAGGACATAGGCATAGACAGAGATTTTATGACTAAAATACCAAAAGCAAGGGCAACAAAAGCCAAATTTGACCAATGGGATCTAATTAAATTAAAGAGCTTCTGCACAGCAAAAGAAACTATCATCAGAGTGAACAGGCAACCTACAGAATGGGAGAAAAATTCTGCAGTCTATCTATCTGGCAAAGGGCTAATATCCAGAATCTGCAAGGAACTTAAATTTACAAGAAAAAAAACCCCATCAAAAAGTGGGCAAAAGATATGAACAGACACTTCTCAAAAGATGACATTTATGCAGCCAACAAACATATGAAACAAAAAGCTCATCATCACTGGTCATTAGAGAAATGCAAATCAAAACAACGAGATACCATCTCATGCCAGTTACAATGGCAATCATTAAAAACATGCTGGAGAGGATGTGGAAAAATAGGAACACTTTCACACTGTTGGTGGGAGTGTAAATTAGTTCAACCATTGTGGAAGACAGTGTGGCAATTCCTCAAGGATCTAGAAACAGAAATACCATTTGACCCAGCAATCCCATTGCTGGGTATATACTTAAAGGATTATAAATCATTCTACTATAAAGACGCATGCACACGTATTTTTTTATTTTTGTGGCACTATTCACAATAGTGCCACTTGGAAACAACCCAAATGTCCATCAATGATTGACTGGATAAAAATAAATGTGGCACATATACACCATAGAATACTATGCAGCCATAAAAAAGTATGAGTTCATGCCCTTTGCAGGGACACGGATGAAGCTGGAAACCATCATTCTCCACAAACTAACACAAGAACAGAAAACCAAACACCACACATTCTCACTCATAAGTAGGAGCTGAACAATGAGAACACATGGACACAGGAAGGGGAATACCACACACCGGGGCCTTTGGGGGTGGAGTGCTAGGGGAGGGATAGCATTAGGAGAAATACCTAATGTAGGTGATGGGTTGGTGGGTGGAGCAAACCACCATGGCACATGTACACACACCTATGTAACAAAACTGCACATTCTGCACATGTACTCTAGAACTTGAAGTACGATAAAAAAAAAAAAAGTAAATAAAAACAACTGAACTCATGGAGATAGACTAGAAGGCTGGTCACCAGATACCTGCAAGGATAGTCGGGGGCTGGCGGGGAGGTGGAGGTGGTTAATAGGTACAAAAATAATAGAATGAATAGACCTAGTATTAGCACAAGAGGGTGACTATAGTCAATAATAATTTATATTTTTAAATAACTTAAGAAATGTAATTGAATTGTTTGTAATTCAAGGATAAATGCTTGAGGGGATGGATACCCAATTCTCCATGATGTGCTTATTTCATATTGCATGCCTATATCAAAACATCTCATGTGCCCCACAAATATATACATCTACTACGTACCCACAAAATTTTCAAAACCATAATTAAAAAAACAAAATTGTGGAGGGAATGAACATGTAGAAGAATATAAGTTTAACAAATGGGCTTGAATATTGTTGAACAGTCAGATTTGCCAAGATCACTTTATGATAGACAGCAGTCCTGTTTCTAAAACTTGAGCAGCATTTCAGGACAGAATTGGCTCCCAGTTCTAAGAATCACTGGCTGTTTGGGCCTACCCTATATTCGGGTACTTGCCCAGGTTCATGCAGCCAGTTAGGGGTTGAGCAGGGCTAGAAGCTGCTGTCTTCTAAGCCTCAGCCTCTGGAAATTTCTAGGATCTTGGACACTTCTTCCTCACCACTCCTCAGTTTTGTCTGGTAGAAGTACAGAATTCTGCATTATAGCAGCTTCACAAAATGCCTTCCTCAGTCTTCAGCATGCTTAAGAATCAGCTCAAGAGCTTTATGAAAATCTGGACTCATTTCTCAAGCTTTACCCTCTGTATTTTACCGCTTGAGGTGGAACCCAGAAATTTTCATTCTTTTTAACTCGCACTTTCAGGAGATGCTGACACAAATGGCCTGGAACCACAGAGAATAAATACTTTCTAGAATGTTCACTTGAACAACATTAAGTTAAGGAGGGGCATTTGAGTAAAGAAATCTAATGAGAAGCATGAAGTCATGTCTCTGTGAGCTCTCCAAGCAGCTCTCCCTGCCAGCTCAAATGTCCTTGAGGGTCATGGGGTCTCCTGCAGCTAAAATTCTGGAGGTCAGTGGTAAGAGTAGGCTACTTCTCACTGATTTAACTTACCCTTTCTCCTCACCACTCTTCAGTTTTGTTTTGTATAAGTATAGAATTCTGCATTATAGCCGCTTCTCAAAAATGTCTTCCTCAGAGAAGGCATTCTGAGCATGATTCTGACCACCTGCCCCAAAGGGAGGTTAAGTATTAATCTTCAAGGAATGAAGTAACCATTCAATGCAAGAAGCACTTAGACGCATTTATTAAATCTGGGATATATTATTTATTGAATATAATATGCATTTGCTTTCCTGACAGTACCTCATCTACTTATTCTTGTATCATTGTTGTGCTTAGGATGTTGCTTTTCCAGATCCAAACACTAAAATCTAGGAGAGAGGAGCCATGATGGCTGATTAGACACAGCCAGAAAGAGCTTCTCCCACCAAGAAACCATAACCATCAAGAAGACGAGCAAACTCTGAGCAGATTTTCTGAAGGAAGGCATTGGAAGTGAATGGAAGGATGCAGATTCTGGACTAAAGAGTAAGGAAGCTGGGAACCCCATACAGGGTTGCTGAGCAGCAGGACTCATTCCTGGCCCAGAGCAGCAACTGGAGAACAGGTAAGTTAAATCAGTGAGGAGTAGCCTACTCTTACCACCGACCTCCAGAATTTTAGCTACAGGAGACCCCATGACCCCCAAGGACATTTGAGCTGGCAGGGAGAGCTGCTTGGAGAGTTCACAGAGACAGGACTTCACCCTGTATAAACCCAGGGGGTTTGGCATAGGAATGGCTGCAGGGGAGTACAGCCAGGGATGCCCATATCCCAAGGCTTGCCATACTCCTATAGGAGGCCCTTGTCTTTGTTGAGTGCCGGACCCAGACATAACGGGACTATCTTGCCCATGACACAGGGCCAGTCTGATGTCAGCACTACCCTTTCTGCCAGCCTTTCTCAGGGATTGCCTGGCTAAACTCACTTGCTCAGCAGGCTCAGATGCCCAAATGGGGTAATACCCAGTGGCCACCACCATCAGCTCCATCACCAGAAGACTCTGCTCAACATCAGAGAGCTTTTACAGACAGGACCACTAGCACATACTTGCCCACAGTCTCCCCCACTGCTTTGTCAGTATGCATAAGGACTTTGCTGCCACTACCCCACCAAGGACAGCACACGCACAGACCCCACTGCTACTGCCCTGCCCAGATGAAGTGCTTTCCCTAGCAACCCTCATCATCAGAGTGTTGTTGCCATCTAGCCAGGAACACCTCGAACCCTCCAAACAGCAGGTGCTTAAACTCAAGAGGCAAGAGAACAAAGCTGTGCACCTGCTCTCACCACCCCCATGGTTACAGCATGCAACCAAGGAGAGCTGAGCTGAGCTTTGACCCCAAGAAATCATCCAGAAACAAAGCCAATCAACTAAACCCAACTTATACCACAGTCAAACCCTCAAGGACATCAAAAAATATAAAAGCTAAAAACCCCATCCAAAGGACAGCAACTTCAAAGAATAAAGGAATATCAGCCCACAAAAATGATAAAGAATCAGTGCAAGAACTCTGTCAGCTCTAAGAGGCAGAGTGTCTTCTTACCTCTAACAGATGGCACTACCTCCCCAGGAATGGTTCTTAATCACACAGCAATCATGGAAATGACAGATGTAGAAATCAGAATCTAGATGGCAATGATGATTGCAATTCAGGAAAAAGTTGAAACCCAACCTGAGGAATCTAAGGAATCCAGTAAAAGGATTCAAGATCTGAAAAAGAAAATAGCCATTTTAAGAAAGAAGCAAACTTATCTGATAAAGCTGTCACTACAAGAATTGCATAATACAATTAGAAGTATTAACAGCAGAATAGGCAAAGTCAAGCTCAATCTCAGAACTTGAAGGTCAGTTTTTTAAATGAACTCAGAAAAAAAATTTTTTTAAGATTTTTTTTTTAAACATGAACAAAACCTCTGAGAAATATTGGATTATATAAAGAAGCCAAAACTACAAACATGAGTGTCCCTGAAAGGGAAGGACAGAAAGCAAGCAACTTGGAAAATATATTTGAAGATACTGTCCATGAAAATGTCACTAACCTCACTAAAAAGGTCAACATTCAAATTCAGAAAATTCACAGAACCCCTGCAAGATGCCATAAAAGATGACCACACCCAAGACACATAGTCAGATTCTATAAGGTCAATGTCAAAGAAAAAATGTTAAAGGCAGCTAGAGAGAAGGGGCAGATCACCTACAAAGGAAACACCATCAAGCTAACAAGCAGACCTTTCAACAGAAATCTTATGAGCCAGAACAGATTGGAGTTTATATTCGGCATCCTTAAAAAAAGAAATTCCAGTCAAGAATTTTATATCCAGCCAAACTAAGCTTCTTAAGTAAAGGATAAATAAAATCCTTTTCAGACAAGCAAATTCTAAGGAAATTCATTACCATTACACCTGCCTTAGAAGAGGTTCTTAACTGAGTGTTAAACATGGAAATAAAAGACTATACTGGCCACCACAAAAAACACACTTAAGTATATAGACCATTGACACTATAAAGAAACTGCACAATCAAGTCTACATAATAACCAGTTAACACCACAATGACAGGATCAAATCCCCACATATCAATATTAACCTTGAACATAAACAGGCTAAACACCCCACTTGACAGGGACAGAGTGCCAAGTTGGATAAAGGAGCAAGACCTTCAAGTGACCCATCTCACATGCAGTGACACACATACACCCAAGGTAAAGGAATGGAGAAAGATCAAGCAAACAAAAAAAAAAAGAGGTTGAATTGCTATTCTTATTTCAGACAAAAGAGACTTCATGATCAACAATGATCAAAAAGGACAAAGAAGAGCATTACATAGTAATAAAAGGTTCAATTAAACAGGAAAATTTTAATGCTCCTGTATATATATCCATCCAACATTGGGGCACCCAGATTCATAAAACAAGTTCTTAGAAATTTAAAAAGAGATGTAAATAACCATACAATAGTAGTAGGCTTCAACACCCCGTGGACATTATTCCCAGTCGAGACAGACAACTAAACACAGACATTCAGGACTTAAACTCAACACATGACCAAATGGACCTAACATATCTATAGAACACCCCACCCAACAACAGAATATACATTCTGTTCATCTGCACATGGCATTTACTCTAAAATCAACCACATGTTTGGCCATAAAGCAATTCTCAATAAATTCAAGAAAAAATGAAATCATACCAACCATATACTTGGACCACAGCACAATAATAGAAATCAATACCAAGAAGACCTCTCAAAACCATACAACTACATGAAAATTAAATGATATGCTTCTGAATTACTTTTTGGTAAACAATGAAATAAAGGCAGAAATCAAGAAATTTTTTGAATCTAATGAAAACAGATACAACATACCAGAATCTCTGGGACACAACTAAAGCAGTTCTAAGAAGAAAGTTTAGGCCAGGTGCGGTGGCTCATGCCTGTAACCCCAGCACTTTGGGAGGCCGAGGCAGGTGGATCACCTGAGGTCAGGAGTTTGAGACCAACCTGGACAACATGGCAAAACCCCATCTCTACTAAAAATACAAAAATTAGCCAGGCATGGTGGGCACCTGTAATCCCAGCTACTCAGGAGGCTGAGGTAGGAGAATCACTTGAACCCAGGAGGCAGAGGTTGCAGTGAGCCGAGGTCATGTCATTGCACTCCATCCTGGGCAGCAAGAGTGAAACTCTGTCTAAAGAAAAAAAAAAAAGGAAGAAGAAGAAGGTTTATAGCACTAAATGTTGACATGAAAAAGAAAGATCTCAAATTAATAACCTATCACCACACCTAGAGGATCTATAAAAATAGCAAACTGATCCCAAAGCTAGCAGAAGAAATAAACAAAATCATAGCTAAACTAAATGAAATTGAGATGTCAAAAATCATACCAAAGATCAACAGAACCAAACATTTGTTCCTTGTAAGAATAAGTAAGATTGAGAGTTCTGGCTAGACTATAACAAAGAGAGAAGATCCAAATAAACACAATCAGAAATGACAAAAGAGACATTACCACCAATCCCAGAGAAACTCAAAATTTCTCAGAGACTGTTATGAACACCTCTATGCACAAAAATCAGAAAATCTAGAAATGGATAAACTCCTGGAAACACAAAACTTCTGTATTCTATCCATTTTCACATCTCTATAAAGAACTACCCAAGACTGGGTAATTTATAAAGACAACAGGTTTAATTAACTCATAGTTCTGCAGGCTGTACAGGAAGCACAGCTGGGTAGGCCTCAGGAAACTTACAATTGTGGCAGAAGGTGAAGGGGAAGCATGCACGTTCTACATGTCTAAAGCAGGAGGAAGAGAAGAAAGGTAGGGAGGTGCCACACACTTTTAAACAACCAAATCTCATGAGAAC
Source organism: Hylobates moloch (assembly GCF_009828535.3). NCBI lineage: Eukaryota > Metazoa > Chordata > Mammalia > Primates > Hylobatidae > Hylobates > Hylobates moloch. The sequence continues at coordinate 48,277,465 of NW_026652285.1, read as the reverse complement.
TCACTATCACAAGAACAGCAAGGGAAAAGTTCACCCCCATGATCCAATTATCTCCCACCAGGCCCCTCCCTCCAACACTGGAGATTACAATTCAACATGAGATGTGGGCAGGGACACAGAGCCAAACCATATCATTCCACCTGTGGGCCCTCTCAAATCTCATGTACTTCTTAGATTGCAAGATACAGTCAACCCTTCTCAACAATCCAAGTCTTAACTCATTTCAGCATTAACTCAAAAGTCCACAGTCCAAGGTCTCAACTGAGACAAGGCAAGTCCCTTCTACCTATAAGCCTGTGAAATCAAAAACAAGTTTGTTACTTCCAAGATAGAATGAGAATACAGGTATCGAGTAAATATACCTATTCCAAAAGGAAGAAATCAGCCAAAACAAAAAGGTTACAGGCCTCATGCAAGTCTGAAATCTAGCAGGGCAGTCAGTAAATCTTAAAGCTCTAAAATAATCTCCTCTGATTTCATGTCTCACATCCAGGCCACACTGATGCAAAGGGTGGGCTCCCAAAGCCTTGGGAAGTTCCACCCCTGTGGCTCTGCCAGGTACAGCACCCTTGGCTGCTTTCACAAGCTGGCATTGAGTGCCTGAAGGTTTTCCAGGCACATGGTACAAGTTGTTGGTGGATCTACCATTCTGGGGTCTGGAGGACAGTGGCCCTCTCCTCACAGCTCCACTAGACAGTGACCCAGTGGGGACTCTGTGTCGGGGCTCCAACTCTACATTTCCCCTCTGCACTGCCCTAGTAAGTGTTCTCCATGAGGGTTCTGCCCTTGCAACACACTTCTGCCTAGACTTCCAGGCATATCCATACATCCTCGAAAATTTAGTCTGAGGCTCCCAAGCCTCAACTCTTGCCCTCCGCCTACCTGCAGACTTAACACCACATCCTCTGGGGCAGTGGCCTGAGATGTATCTGGAGCCCTTTGAGCCATGGCCAGAGCTGAAGTGGCTAAGATCCAGGGAGCAGTGTCCCAAGGTTGTGCAGGACAGCGGGGTCCTGGGCCCAGCCCCTGAAGCAATTCTTCCCTCCTAGGCCTCTGGGCCTGTGATGGGAGGGGCTGCCACAAAGGTCTCTGAAATGCCTTCAAGGCATTTTCCCCATTGTCTTGGCTATTAACATTTGGCTCCTCTTTACTTATGCAAGTTTCTGCAGCCTACTCGAATTCCTTCCCAGAAAAATGTGTTTCTCTTTTCTACCACATGGTCAGGCTGCAAATTTTCCAAACTTTTATGCTCTGCTTCCCTTTTAAATATAAGTTCAGATTTCAGATTATCTCTTGCTCATGCACATGACCACATGCTGTTAGAAGTGGCCAGGCCACATCTTGAACACTTGGCTGCTTAAAAATTTTTTCCACCAGATACCCTAAATCATCTCTCTCAAGTTCAAAGTTCCACAGATCCTTAGAGCAGGGTCACAATGCTGCCAGTCTCTTTGCAAAGGCATAGCAACAGTGACCTTTACTCTAGTTCCCAATAAGCTCCTCAACTCCATCTGAGACCACCTCAGCTTGGACTTCATTGTCCATATTACTATCAGCATTTTGGTCACAACGATTTAATAACAAGTCTCTAGGAAGTTCCAAATTTTCTCTCATCTTTCTGTCTTCTTCTGAGCCCTCCAAACTGTTCTAACCACTGCCCCTTACCCAGTCCCAAAGTAACTTCCATATTTTCAGGTCTTTATCGCAATGCCCAATTCCCAGTACCAGTTTTCTGTACCAGTCCATTCTTACATTGCTGTAAAGACCTCCCTGAGACAGGGTAATTTATTTAGAAAAAAAAAAAGTTTTAATTGACTCACAGTTCCACAGGCTGTACAGGAAACATGGCTAGGGAGGCCTCAGGAAACTTACAATTGCAGCAGAAGGCAAAGAGGAAGTAGGCACATTCTACATGTGTGGAGCAGGAGGTGCTACACACTTTTAAACAACCAGATCTCATGAGAGCTCACTATTATGAAAACAGCCAGGGGGAAGTTCCTTCCCATGATCCAATCACCTCCCAGCAGGTTCCTCCCCCACCACTGGGGATTACAATTTGACATGAGATTTGGGCAGGGACACAAATTTAAACCATATCAACCTCCCAAGATTGAACCAGGAAGAAACTGAAACCCTGAACAGATCAATAATGAGTTATAAAATTGAATCAGTAATTAAAAAAAAAACTACCAAAGCAACCCTAAGCAAAAAGAACAAAGCTGAAGGCATCACACTACTCAACTTCAAACCATATTACTAGGCAACAGTAACTAAGGCAACATGGTACTAGTACAAAAAACAGACACATAGAGCAATGGAACAGATTAGAGAACCAGGAATAAAGCCACATACCTACAACCACCTGGTCTTCAACAAAGTCAACAATAACAAGCAATGGGGAAAGAACTCCCTATTCAATAAATGGTACTTGGATAACTTGTTAGCCATATGCAGAAGATTAAAACTGGGCCCCTTTTCACCATATACAAAAATCAACTCAAAATTGACTAAACATTTAACTGTAAACCTAAAACTATAAAAACTCTAGAAGAAAACCTAGGAAATACCATTCTGAACATAGGCCCTGGCAAAGATTTCATGATGAAGACTCCAGAAGAAATTGCAACAACAACAAAAATAGACAAGTGGGACCTAAATGAACTAAAGAGCACCTGCACAGCAAAAGAAACTATCAAACAGACAATCCAGTTTGGGAGAAAACATTCACAAATCATGCATTTAACAAAGGTCTAATATCCATATCTATAAAGAATTTAACATGCAAAAAACAAGTAACACTATTTTTAAAATGGGCAAAAGTTATGAACAGACACTTCTCAAAAGAAGACATACAAGTAGCCAACAAACATATGAAAAAATGCTCAAGATCACTAATTATTACAGAAATGCAAATCAAGGCCGGGTGTGGTGGCTCATGCCTATAATCCCAGCTCTTTGGGAGGCCGAGGCGGGTGGATCACGAGGTCAGGAAATTGAGACCATCCTGGCTAACACGGTGAAACCCCGTCTCTGCTAAAAATACAAAAGTTAGCCAGTCGTGGTGGCAGGCACCTGTGGTCCCAGCTACTCGGAGAGGCTGAGGCAGGAGAATGGCGTGAACCCAGGAGGCGGAGCTTGCAGTGAGCCGAGATCGCGCCACTGCACTCCAGCCTGGGGGACAGAGCGAGACTCCGTCTCAAAAAAAAAAAAAAAAAAAAAAAAAAAAGAAAAGAAAAAAAGAAATGCAATCAAAACCACAATGAGACACCATCTCATACCAGTCAGAATGGCTATTATCAAAAAGTCAAAAAATAACAGATGCTGATGAGATTGCTGAGAAAAAATGCTTATATATTGTTGGTGGGAATGTAAATTAGTTCAGCCATTGTGGAAAGCAATCTGGTAATTTCTCAAAGAACTTAAAAGAGAGCTATCATTTGACCCAGCAATTCCGTTACTGGGTATATACCCAAAGGAATATGAATCATTCTACCACAAAGACACATACACTTGCACGTTCATTGCAGCACTATTCACAACAGCAAAGACATGGAATAAACCTAGATGCTCATCAATAGTGGACTGGATAAAGAAAATGTAGTATATATACACCATGAAATACTACACAGCCAAAAAAAAAAATGAAATTGTGCCCTTTGCAGCAACATGGATGCAGCTGGAGGCCATTACCCTAAACAAATTAATGCAGGAACAGAAAACTAAATACCACATATTCTCACGTGTAAGTGGGAGCTAAACATTGAGTGCATATGGACACAAAGAAGACAACAAGAGACCAGGGCCTACTTGAGGATAGAGATGGGAGGAAGATAAGTATTGAAACACTAGCTATCAGGCATTATGCTGACTACCTGAGTGATGAAATAATTTGTACAACAAACCCCAGTGACACAGAATTTACCCATGTAACAAATATACACATGTACCCCCTGAACTTAAAAGTTGGAAGGAGAAAATAAATTAATAAAACCTACATATTTTTTAGTACAGGTATTTGGTTAGAAAACTTTTTTAAAGGTTTGAATCTAATTGTGATATTTCCTTCCAGAAGCGGTTCTCAAATTTTAGCACACATAGAAATCACCTAAGAAAAAGAAGAGCGCTTTTCTGAAGCGATGCCTTTTCTATGAAAGCCAAACAAAATTCTAGCTTAAGAGAAACAGTGTAATTCAACACCCAAGGATAAGCGAGGAAACTGAGCCATATGAGGAATATGCAGTATCGGTTCCTGGCCACACAGCATCATATTCTCACCCAAAGAGCCGTTAAATGACATTTATGGTGAGGTGTGATCTTCCCTTGCATCAGAATCAACTGAGGTTGTTGATAGAAATGCAGATTTCTGAGACTGGGACACATCCCAGATCTATTCAATCAGAAACCCTGGGGACTAGGTCTAAAATATGTATTAATATTTTAACAAATATTTGTGGTGACTTTTATTGACACTAAAGTTTGAATACAATCCCTAAAGGAAAGCTTCACAATTAGATTCACGTCATTCACAGCAACCTCTCAACCAAGTGTTTGCAATTGGACTTCTGTGCCTTTTCAAAGTTATGGAAGAGAGAAGTGACACTTAAGCAGAAAGAAATGAAACAAGAAATATATGTAATATTGGGGAGAAATGCAAACATACTACAGGAGGTTCTGAGTCAGGAAGATTTAAAAATAAAAATGATTTATAGCTAAGATAGGATACTATAAATGAAAACACTACATTCTAACTACTTTACAGAGATAATTATGGTGTTAAAAAGTGAAAAATATAATTCATTTTATTATCATAATACATATTTTTGAAGATACAAATGATGCCATAAAAATATATTCCTAACTCGCAAAGGAGTCAATAAGCCATTCCAATGTGCAGAATTCAACCACAGGCTGTTTAACAGAAACACAATTGCTAATCACCAAGCCTAAAAAGCAGAACAATAAATGTTCCAATCTGCTATGGGTCAGAAACCAGAGAACAAATCTCACAATTTTTTTCTTTTTTTTTTTTTTTTTTTTTTTTTTTTGAGATGGAGTCTCCCTCTTTTGCCTAGGCTGGAGTACAGTGGTGCAATCTTGGCTCACTGCAACCTCCGCCTCCTGAGTTCAAGTGATTCTCGTGCCTCAGTCTCCTGAGTAGCTGGGATTACAGGCACCCACCACCACATCCAGCTACTTTTTGGATATTTTAGTAGAGACAGGGTTTCACCATGTTGGCCAGGCTGGTCTCAAACTCCTAACCTCAAGTGATCCACCCTCCTTAGCCTCCCAAAGTGCTGGGATTACAGGTCTGAGCCACCATGCCCGCCCTCACTTTTTAACTGGGCAAGATTTTTACATGAAGGGAAAGTTTACAGCACAGAATTTGGGCTGGTATGGTTGGCAAGGAAATCTAGTGATCACAATGAGGAGTAGGAAAGCACAAATCACAGGTTGGTCTCTCCAGCTGAGTTCACCTACATGTATTATAGCCAGTAGTATAATTGACAATAACATAGATCATGGATGCTTTTGAAATGCTCTAGTTGAAAGGACCTGAGATCATCAGATTGAACCTCATTTTATAGATAAGGAACTTGTGCAAATAATTTAGCTTTTCTGGGCTTTAATGTCATCCCAACTCATTTGTTCTAAGGCAAGACTACAGCCTGAATCATGAGACATCTGCAGTGCTTTCTTCTATACAAATTCCCAAAATGTGACTACTCTGCTAAATGGTGATATAAAATAGAGTTGTTTATTGCGTCTATCTCAAAAATCTAAAAATTCTACAAATTACTCTTAAGTCTCAACTATTTATTGAATAACTCCTATGTGTGGAATACTTTGTTAGATGTTGGAATTGAGAGAGAGAGAGAGAGAAAGAAAGAGAAAGACAGACAGAGACAGAGAGACAGAGAGACAGAGACAGAGAGAAAGAGAAAGAGAGAAAGAGAGAAAGACAAAGAGAGAGAGACAAGAGAGAGAGAAAGAGAGAGAAGAGAAAAAGAAAAAGGAAAAAAGAGAAAAAGAAAAGGAGAAAAGAAAAAGAAATGAAACCTAGCAGAGATGCTTTCAGGACAGGGTGATAGCTATGGTGTGTCTTCTGTTTTGGATGTGTTGAGCTGTTCTTCCCTATTGGGCTAATTACAAGTTCTGAGACCCATTATTTACACCTTTCCCCTGTTGTCTACTGGGATTTTCAAAAGAACAAGCGACACATTTCCTGAGGGTCCCCCCAGCATCAAAGCTAAAGATTAAACAAATGAAATGTTTTAAAATTGAGCTGATATATCAGCCATTACCACTGCTATTGAATAAACAAAGTTCAGGGGCCAAGAGGGTGACTGAAGTTGCCTCAGTTGTCTTTTCAGGAAGGAAAAGGGGTCCACTTTCACACTAGAGAATGCTTCTCTAAAATTTACTCAATGGGGCAACAGTTTACAAACTGTACAGCGCTCAAGAGTTCCAGAAATATGCTTCTTCTTGGATGGTATGTGGAGGCAAAGGAGCTATAAAGTGGGGGTGTGGGAGGATCAAGTTCTGTTTTCAACTGAAACAGTTCTCTTATGTGTCATATGTATTTTTGTATATATATTATATATTCTTATATAATATATATTCTTATATAATATATATTCTTATAATATATAATATATATTCTTATATATATTCTTATAATATATAATATATAGTATATATATTCTTATAATATATAATATATAACATATATTTTTTATATATATATCAGGGTTCCATATAAGCTTTCATTCCTTCTCCCAAGAAAACATTTCTGCTGGTGCTAGAAAGCATTCCACATAAGTGTTCATTCCTTCTCCCAAGAAAACATTTCTGCCGCCGCTGCTAGAAAGCATCTGACACGTAACACTAACTCATCATATAGATCAAAAATTCTAATTTCATGGAATGGCATGTATAGCACTTTCAACAACCCAAACCCTTGTTTTGTAACTATATTTCATAGATATTTGCCTTCCTTCTCTATATATCAATGCATCTTAGATCAGAAGAGTTTATAGCACTCTTTCAAGGAGACCAAAACAGAAAGAACATTGTTTAAATTGGTTTCCGTAGGTATACATGTAAACACAAAAATCTCAGATACCTATGAACCATCTTTTCTTTCTTTTCTAAAGAACTTGATTTCCTGCATGCTGGTACCTTGAAATCTATTTTAATTTAATCTTCATTAGTATGTTTTCTATACAATGGTAATCATCAATCACTATAATATTTGGCTAATAAAAATATCAAAGGAAAATCTGTCTGATCTTTGTTAACACCATGTAATTAAAGGTCCTGGATTATCTGGGAGGGCCTCTGTGGGGATTTTAACTGGGGGCTCATTGGACATGCAGCTAGCTGAATAGATTGGCCCTTACTAAGACTGAATACAGCTCCATCACCGTTGAATGGATTAGTGGAACAATAATCAGCAATAAAATGCTATGGAGATCTGAGAAGTTAAATACATGGTAATAGTCATCCCAATAAAACTGTTCTAGAAATGACTAATGAATCGTCTCAACTTAATAGTAATTCTGTCATGCTAGGAAAGCAACAGAAATGGAGCCAAGCTGCACATTAGAAGCTACTTGAAGTCCCTGTGAACTGATGCCTTCTTAGGTTATGGCAGACAAGTTCACCCAACAAATATTTACTGCATGTCTGCTAAGTGCCAGACACAGGGAGGTGAGATCCTCTGTGTCTCTATTCATGAAATGGTAACAATTTTTATTTCTTTGCCCTGCTTCAATCAGTTCCCCCACCTCAGAGAGGCCCTCATTTTAGATCTTTCAAGAGTCATTCAGATCAGGAAAGTGACAGAGCTTGACTCCCCAGTTCTAACAGTTCTGCAGCTCTGCTGACCACCTCGACTGTGAAACACAGATGAAGGCATCAGCTTCCACTCTTCCACGGCTGCAGCTGCCTTCCACAAAGATCTTCTCACCTGAACCCTAACTTGGAGAACTGTGGAAGAAATGCTATAAACTTCCAAGTCAAGAAGATGGAGAGACACGCCTGTAATCCCAGCACTTTGGGAGGCCGAGGTGGGCGGATCACGAGGTCAGGAGATCGAGACCATCCTGGCTAACACGGTGAAACCCTGCCTCTACTAAAAATACAAAAAATTAGCCGGGTGTGGTGGCGGGCACCTGTAGTCCCAGCTACTAGGGAGGCTGAGGCAGGAGAATGGCATGAACCCAGGAGGCGGAGCTTGCAGCGAGCCAAGATCGCGCCACTGCACTCCAGCCTGGGTGACAGAATGAGACTCCGTCTCAAAAAGAAAAAAAAAAAAAAGATGGAGAGAGCAGAAGGCCCATTTCAATCATTTATTTTTTTAATTTCTGTGAGAATCAATTATATAGAGGCACTGTATTAGGTACATAGCCAAATGAATGAGTGAGCAGGTTACTGCCTGAGAAGACTTAACAGTCTAGTGGGGCAGAAAAAAGTGTTGTTAGTATTACAGTGTCTAAATGGTACAACAAAGAACTTGGGAAAGAGAGAAGAAAGAGAACAGGGCTTGATTCAGATGAACAGAAGAGTCAGGATTCACAAAAGAGAGGTGGTCTGCACTGAGAAGATGGGAGCTACTGAAAGGATAACTGAGCAAAGCCATGCCAGCCCCCAATCCACTTGCATATTGTATCCTAAGCAGGCAGAAAGCCAGAGAAAGCTTCCATGGGATTTGTCCTCTCTCCATGTGGCTTCATATGTGTAAGGAAAATGGCTGTGCTTTAGTCAGGAACAGGCCAAGGCAGCCTTCTGACGCAACATGACTCAGAGGGTTTGGAGTGCAGGCGCACAGCTCCGCACGTTATGTAACCATGCCACATGAGGCACATTATGTAACCATACCATGTGAGGTGCATTAAGTAACCACTCATGTGCGTGCATGCTTGGCTTGGAGCCACTGTTGTCTGTAAAAGGTATAACTACCCTGCTGATGCTATACATATGGCTTGCTTGCGCCCAAAGCCCACTTGCACCCAGAGAGACAATAAAGCCGTGCTGAAATTCCTTGCAATTCTTCGAGTGTTCTTTCAGCTGCCTGCCACTTGGCAGGCAGTGGGTGGCCACTCCCCTCAGACCTCAGTTAGAACCTGACAATTGGCACTGTGAGCAGAATCCCAAGGTGAGTGAGCCTTAAGTCTCTGCTGATTCCAGGTTGGCTATGTAGCCACAACATTGATTGTGGGAACTGGTGGCAGATGTGCTGCTCGGATGGGCTCTAGTGGAAACCTGGGCAGTGGTAGATGGGTCCCCCACAAGTGTGGAGAAAGAGCTGAAACAACTGGAAGCACAGAGCACCGAGAAGGAACCAACCTTTGCCGGCAGAGTTGGATGGGTGTTTGAGACTGTGCTGTGGGAAGTGCATGCTCAGTTCCTACAGGGTGCCACACAGAGCTGTGGGAATTAAACAGTGCTGCCAGCATCCAGGGGAACCTCTGCCCACCTGGATGCTTCATCTGTGGGACAAGGGGGCAAATAGTATATCCCATTCCGCCTCTGAGATGGAAAAGCCAGCCTCTATTATGACTCACCCCTCCCTCCATCAGCAACTGCTAATGAGTAGGTGGTTGGCACAAGGGCAAGGTGACCACACGCTGATTAAACATAGGCAGCCATATGGACTGTGTAGGATGCCAGTGAAATACCAAAAACTGTCAGTAGATGGCAGTTGTATACAGACTTGGTGCAAGTCATTCAGGAGGAAGATAATGCCGCGCCACCCAGTCCCGCTCAGGCATTCTAGCTCAAAGACTAAGTGCTATAGCTGGGCGGGGGTGTAGAGCCTCTTCTGTTTGATTATGGAACTAGCCAAGGTGCCTGGCTTGGGGGCACACCAGATGACCAGAGGCCACATGTGAAATTAGCAATCCTCTGATCTTCCACCAACTCATAGCAAGTGTTAGCGCTGGTAGATCCCAGCACAAACACATTCTAGGGGTGGATATTCTACATGGCTTGGCCTTACAAACCATTTGATGGACTGCTTGATGATGGAATTGGGACAATACCACTGTGTGGTAGACTTGGCTAATGCATTCTTTTCCAGAGAGCCAGCAATAGTTTGCCTTCATGAGAGGGTGACAATGAACTTTCACAGTGTTGCTGCAGGGCTATGTGCAGAGCCCCACCATATGTCATGGTCTTGATATTGTGCTAACCCCTGATTCTTTTGCAGATTTAGAAGTGGCAATGCTCCTCTTGCCTGGGATTGGAATGGTTCAGCTGAGACCACCTTCCTGGCAGCCAAGCAGGCACAAGCCCTATAGATAATTATCCAGAGGCACCCATTTAAACTTGATGTGAACGTGACCACAGATAGTTTTGGCTGGAGCCTATAGCAGCACATGGAGCACTTAAGAATGCCAGGCGGCTTTTGGTCCCGACTATGGAAAGGAGCTGAGCTCCAGTATTCACTGATAGAGAAGCTGTTAATAACTGCATATTCTACCCTTCAGGCTCAGGAGTGTGTGACAAAATGGGCTACAATCATTATGTGCATGATTTACCCAATAGCAGGGTGGGTGCATTCATGGGTAATGACCCCCACAGACTGGAACATTTGCAGACAGGCACTTTGGCAAAGTGGGGCACCTACTTGGAGCAGTGGAGTATGCTGAGTACAAGTCCCTTAGCAGAGTTGCAAGAGGTCTTGGGACCTGTAGTCCTAATGCAAGATAAGGCCATGGGGCCTGAGGCACCCCTAGACCCTGAGCCTTCACCATTTAAGGAAGGGCATCCCCTCATTCCTGTTGGGGCATGGTACACAGATGAGTCTAACCGAGGTGCTACTGCTATTTGGACCATTGTTGCCATCCAGCCTAGTACTGATACCATGCAGTATGAAACTGGATGTAGGTGAAGTAGCCAATGGGCTGAATTTAGAGCAATGCTGATAGTGATCACCAAGGAGGTGACATCTATGGTAATCTATACTGATAGCTGGGTGATCTATCGAGGCTTAACCTTGTGGTTAACCACTAGAAGTTACAGAAGTGGCCAGTTGGTCACCAGCCCATGTGGGGCCAAGCCATGTGGCAAAACCTATGGGAGGAAGGATGACCTCCTCTGACCAGGTATGGAGACGAATGGTAACCTGCTGTTGCCTGCCCCAATACCCCTGAAGGCAGGGGAACAGAAAACCTGGCTGTGGCCATGGACCTTCCAAGCCCCCCGCTGTTGGTGGTTGGCCATCCTGGCTGTCTGGTGGGAGGCCCCACAGTATGACTTGCATGTCATTCCTTAGGTGTTCAATACATAGCCCCCATGGTTGATTGTTCATAGGGAGTATCCAGGGAAGGAACCCTCCTCCAGGGGACATATATACTGTCTGTGTGGCCTATTATGAGCTCCCCCATGACTTTGGCATGGATACAGGACCCAAAGGAACCGTGGGGAGCTGAGAAGGTATGGTACCATCACCCATGGCAAAATCCCTTGGCAGCTGCATTGTCACCCAGAGATGAAAGGTTAGCCTGTATTTTGCCCAAGGGACATGATTTACCTCTGTTAGTACCTTTGCCTGCTCTGTCACTTCAACCATAGGTTAGCATGCTCCAAATGCATTGCCGACTGGGCCCACACCTATGCTGAGGTGACCACTGTTTCCAACTGTTGGATCTGTACCACCTTTCTAGCAGCAGCTGCAGATGACTTGCCATAGCACATACATTCCATGTCTGCAGAGAAATGGACATGGCTGGAGACTTGGGGTCCCATGGCCGAAGCCTGGAATACAACGCAGCAAGCTTTGGGCAAAGGATGCCACAAGACCCATGGTGCACCTGCCCCCTGGCTGGCCTGTAGCATTTATGATGGGTGGGGCTGGCTAGTTGGGGAACATGTAGTACCCCCAGCCCAGGCACCATAGTACATACAGCAACACTGGGGCAACACCACTGTGTGATAGGTACCTGTCACAGTCAGATCAGAAAGATAGTGTTGCAAAACTGAATGGCTTTAGACATACTAACTGCTGCCCAAGGAGGCATTTGTGCCCTTTTAGGAACACAATGTTGTACCTTTATCCCTGACAGTTGGCAGAACATAACAGCAGCCCTGCAAGGGGTCTCGCAGGAGATTAAGGTGGATAAAAGTCTTACTGACAACCCCCTGTAGAGATGGTGGGCGTCTCTGGGATCTGGCCTATGCTGGGCCCTCATAGTCATAAGTAGCATAGCTGGGATCCTAGTAGTGAGCTGTTATTCTTTGTGTTGTGGGTTATAGATTCAGGGCTCTGCCCTATGGGTAGGTGTCCCTGCCCCAGAGGATGCCCTCATCCTAAGGAGTAGAGTGTAAGGGAAATGGCTGTGCTTTAGTCAGAAATAGGCTGAGGTGACTTTCTGGTACAGTATGACTCAGCAGGTTTGGAGTGCAGGCACACAGCTCCACACATGATGCAACCATGCCACATGAGGTGTATTAAGTAACCACTCATGTGTGCTTGTGCTTGGCTTGGAGCCACTATTGTCTGTAAGAGATATAACTACCCTGCTGATGCTGTACATACACCTTGCTTGAACCCATAGCCCACTTGCACCCAGAGAGAGAATAAAGCCATGTCAAAACTCCCTGTGATTCTTTGAGTGTTCTTTCAGCTGCCTGCTGCTCGTCCACCCACTCCCCTCAAACCTCAGTTAGAACCTTACAATATGTTTCCACAATACCTTCCCAGTGAGATCCTTAAGCATCATAGATTACATTTCCATTTCTTTCCAGGTACAAGAAGATCAAGAACAACTTAAACACCTGAGTGTTTTTAGCCACCTTTATGAAAGGTAGAAAAGCCATTTTGAGAAGGCTGGCTATGAAGGCTGGAAGGATGATGGTCAGGTTCCCACCAAAGAGTGAAGACTAAGACCTAGAGCTTCCTATTTCCCAAGATCCTTCCTGACCTGCTACCTTTTATTCGTTTCAGATTCCCTCTACTAAGAGGGTTTTGGTTCCTTACTTACATGCAACATGATTGTTTTTATTGATATTCAAAAACCTTTTGATGGTCAAAGGCCCAGGAGGCCAGTGTGGGTGAATGTTGAACTCCTGCAGTTACCATTACAGCTCCTGCCAGCACTGATGGGCTCCTTCACACAAAATTTGCTTGCTATTGCCCCTGACTTTAGGTTCCCAGGGTTGGGGGGTTATGGGAAAATATAGAGCACAATATTTCCAAACTTAATTAAAAGAGCCCAGGAGAAATGAGCAAAATGATATCACCACATGCTGATAGAATACTGAATAACTGTTCTCTGACTAGAGGCTCAAGCACAGCAAAGGCAGCTTTTTCCATGCTTGGTGAATGGACCAGGGCATGATCATTCAATCCCTGAGTGTGCAGCTATAGTGCCTAGCACCCAGTAGGATTTAATGCTTTAATAACTCCTTACTGCATCTGGGAACTTTTAAAAAATACCGAAGCCCAAGTGCCGTATCTGGCTGATTAAATAGTTGAGGGATAAGACCCAGGTATCTGTTATTTAAAAGCTTCTCAGGTTATTCTAATGGAATCAAGGTGACTAGCATCTTAGTTTGTGCTGCTATAACAGAATACCTGAAACTGGACAATTTATAAAAAAAAAAAAAATTATTTATCACAGTTCTGGAGGCTGGAAAGTCCAAAATCAAGGTGCCAACACCTGACATGGGCCTTCTCACTGCATCCTGACATGGTGGAAGGACAAGACAGCAAACTAGCCAAATGCTGCTGCATGAAGCCTCTTTTCTAAGGGCCTTAATTCCATTGAGGGAGGCATCCTCTCGGCCTTACCACCTCTGAAAGGCCCCATCTCTTAATACCATCACAATTGGCAACACCTGAATTTTGGAGTGGCCATTAAAACCACAGCAAACGGTGATCCAATGGAAAGAGACACATTAGCATCTGGGAGTGTCTTCTGTGCTTGAGATGCTCTGTCCTTCCTCCTTGTTCATTTCTAATAGCTGCACACAAGTGATAACATCACTGACATGAAATCTAAGAAGATCACTTGCAGCTGAAATCAAGTAGTCTTGCTCTTTTTTTAGAGGGAGCCACAACACACAGCTATGAGAGTTCTAGAGTGGTGGAGCAGGTATAACTTTGGAAGTGAAGACCCACTGACCAGAAGAGAATAAAAGAGAATAGGTTGCATCAGAAGATACTTTCTCCTCCATTCTTTGTTAATTTTCTTTTCAGAGATTCTGATGTGATTGTGTCGGGGTGGGGCTTCAGAGATATATACATTTTAAAAGCTCCTCTGATGATTCTAATGTTTGCAAGGTTTGAGAACTACTGATCTAAGATTCTCAAGCTTTGCTGTATATTAGAATCACCTGAGGAGCTTTGTTAAAATCCTGATGTCCCAGGCCACACTCCACACCAATTAAATCCCAACCTTTAGGGATAGGACCCAGGCATCAGCATCTGTAAATCTCCCAAGGTATTTCCAACGTGCAAGTCAAAGTTGAGAACCAGTGCTTTAAAGTGCCCTACAGATGAAAGAACAGCAAAGGAGAAAAGGCCCTGGATTCCAGGCTCTGCTTTGACACTAATTTTCATGTAACCTTGGACAAGTCATTTTACCAATCTAGGCTTCAGTTTTCCCACCTGTGAAATGTTATCAAAGACTTATTATGGCTCTAATGCACATCCTGTATGAATGTTACAATGGCTTTACTAAGCCAGCTCACTCTACCATGTGTGTTGCCTCCTACAGCTCTCTGCTGTTGAAAAGAGGTGGTCACCTGCCTCAAGGATTAACAATCCTAGGCATTGTTTCTAAAGCAGAAGGATATAAGGGCATCCCAAGTCTTCCCTACCTCTCTAATCAGATTAAAGATGTAATGCAACCATGGTTCTGTGTAGACTGTCACTAATCAATTTGGTCAAGAGTTACGGTCAGAACGTGGTCTGACATGGTTTGGCTGTCACATATGTAGAAATAGCTGTGTTTCATAGATTCAGTTTTTGTTCTTTCACAGTACCCCAATACGTCAGGCACAAACCCCCTGTTGATCTAGATAGACTTGCATCACTAGCTGTGAATCACCAAGAATGGCAACATCTGCAGCGGGGACCTCTAGACTTGAAATGCCCCACCACATTCCTTATTTCTAATAGCAGTACACAAGCAACATCACTAAATGAAAGGCAAGGAGAAAATAATTAGCAACCAAGTGTCTGGCTCCTTGATAACCTACAGTTGCGTTAGTTTGGTTGTCAGAAGACCAGGATTCAAGCCCCAGTTCTCCCATATGCTGGCTGCATGACTTTGGGTAAGCAAAGCTCTGCTAATAAGGCTCTCAGGCTTTCATTTCTAAAATAGGGATCATATCTGCTACTCCTCAGAAGGATGTAGATTGGATGAAGCAACATAAGGGAGAGCATTTTGTAAGACATTATTTCTCTACCTTTTTTCCCTTGGGCTCCCTTCTCTCAAAACGCATAGAAATTCATTATTCTCTTCTGTGATATAATTCTCCCACAGATGGGTCCCATTTGATATCCCAAACATCAAGGCGCGGTAATCTAACACACACGAAGGATGCAGGCTGTGTGGAGATGCTACCCATTAACACAGGACTTAAGAGAAGGCAATAAGGCAATTAAGAAAAAAATCCCCAATCTCAATTCTGTATGAGTGTTAGGTGTTCTCACAAAGGAAAGGGAAATTATTTCATTAGGCAAAATCCAAATACAATACAAAACAGAAAGGACACGGTTTGTTGACAAAAGTGAAACTATTCTGTGAAACAAAGGCAGCAACAGGGAGATAGAACAGGATTTTCCAGTGAGAAATAAAAGTTGTTATCAAGGTTACACGGATAGGCGTGGTGCTTTGCCTCTTTTTTGCTCCAGTTCTTCCAAACCAGGGATACTTTTCAGACCAGGGAGAGCAAATGCATTCAGCTGTTAAAGTGCTGCTGCGCCATCAGATTTCAAAGACAGAATCCTCTCCTGATTCTAAAGGAGACCCATTTCCACGTGTTAAATATAGGTTATTTGAAAATGACGTGGAGGATAGAAATGATGAAAATAGTGACAGAGAGGAAGAGTTCTCCCAAGTTACAGATAAGGACACTGAAATTTAGAGGTTAATCCCATGTAAAGCCAAGAAGTCTGATCCCAGACTCAGTCTTCTGTCTATACTACAAGAATGCTGTGGAAGATGTATTGTCAAACAAAAAATACTTGCACCATTTATCTGAAAATCAGACTACTGTCATCCACACTATAGCCCAAACATAGAATAATCATGTGCTGAGATCTTCATATGCCCCAGGGTATCCTTAATTTACCTATATTGACTTATTTAATTCAAAGCAACCCTCTGAGTAGATGCCATTATTTCCCTAGTTTATAGATGAGGAAACAGAAGCACAGAGATGTTAAGTAGCTGCCTGAGCTCACACAGCTAAGCATTGTCAGAGCCCGAATTCGAACACAGGCATTGGCTCCAAATCCCATATTCACAACGACTATTTGATACTATACATCAATCAAAGACTAAGCATTAACAATAACTACCCCAAAACCCTGACAAACATCTCACTATGATTTCTTAAGCCCTACTTGGAGTCTCACTGACTCTTATTTAACATATAATTCTTAACAAGCTTGCAAAGAACTTTCACGTGCAAGGCTGGCATGATCTGGCCCGTGCCTCCAGCTCCACCTTCATCTTCTGCCATTTTCTCTATGCTCCAGCCTCACAAGCCTCTTTGGTGCCCTCCTTGGGGCCTTGGCACCTGCTATTGCCTTTGCCTAGAATGTTCTTTTCGTCATTCCATGCCTGGTGATCTCCTACTCGCCCTTTAGACCTCAGTTTAAGTGTCACTTCCTCATGGAACTTTACCATCATTCTGCTTTTTTATGATACTTTTCTATCAGAGCACTTACCACACAGTTATAGACTTGTGTGATTACTGCATATACAAGGGCAAGAGTAGAGGCAGTTCTGCTCACCCCTGTATTAAGTGTACATGCTCTGGAACACAACGGCTGTGGAATAATATTTGTTGGCTGAATTAGTGACACTACTGCACATTAATCTTCATAATAATGCTTGAAGCTGAGTGGACAATGGTAGCATTAAACTCATTTTAAACATGAGGGTACTCAAGACCTGAAATATTTAGAGTGATTTGCCATAACACTACTCCTAAAGTGGTAGAGCTAGAATTCAACTCATTCAAGGTCAGGTGGTCCAAGAGCCCAATGCTGTCTTTTATCCACTTGATGCAATGAATAATAATGAAGTGTGCTCTGTTTTCAATAGCAAATAAGTTGCAGACTCACAGCGTTAGGCAAGCATATCGTCAAAACCAGATCTATGCCCATTTGCCTTTCTTATTTCCCCAGAATCAGAAAACATGAATATTCTGTTTTTGATTGATAGTCACTGAAAGTACACAGTTTTCGGCACCCTATAGAACAAGGCCTTGTTTCCAAACATTATCTAACAAGATAGAAGGTCAAATTCAAGCAATTGCGAGTTGTCCTTGGAGTTTAGTCCAAAAACCTCGATGACATTGACTCAGCATTTGTTTACAGTCAATAGAAACAGTAACCAAATGCACAGAAAAAACAGTCCACATGCCCTTCTTCAGAGCATTGACCTTTCAGCCCTGGGATTCTTCACTAGAAAATGAGAAGCATGGATTTGGTAATCTCTAAGTTTTTCTCTTCTCTGAATGCATGGTCTTCCAAAGACACTAGTAGATTTGACTGCTCACAATTTGGCGAGAATAATATTTTTGGGATACTAATTACGTTTTTCATATATTTTCCTCCTTCCTATTTAAGAAGGTAGAAGTCTGCCGGGCGTGGTGGCTCATGCTTGTAATCCCAGCACTTTGGGAGGCCGAGGCAGGCGGATCACAAGGTCAGGAGATCGAGACCACGGTGAAACCCCGTCTCTACTAAAAATACAAAAAATTAGCCGGGCGTGGTGGCGGGCGCCTGTAGTCCCAGCTACTCAGAGAGGCTGAGGCAGGAGAATGGCGTGAACCTGGGAGGCGGAGCTTGCAGTGAGCCAAGATTGCGCCACTGCACTCCAGCCTGGGCGACAGAGCGAGACTCCGTCTCAAAAAAAAAAAAAAAGAAAAGAAGGTAGAAGTCTCCTCCTCCTGGCTGAGCATGAAAAAAAAGGAAGGTGGAAGTCAAGGCATCCATCCTTTAGAGATGATGTGAGGCAGGTGTTATGCTCAGGGTTAGATTTCAGCCCCAGCCGAGGGCTGAGGGGACTGGGTGGACATGGGAACTGGAAGAACACTTGAGAGACAGCAGATAGATGAGACATGGCTTTACTCAGCAGCTCCCTCACAGGGTCAGTGTTACTTTTATACATTACACAAACAATTGAGGCTGAGAGCCAGGTAGTGAGCTTCTCTATGTTATGCCTACATGGCTATGACTATATAAGACACAGGACTGTGTGCCTGTGCCACAAACCCACTGAGTCATCCAGGTTGTTTACCTTGGCCTATGCCTGCTGCCCTATGTCTGCTTGGCTGCAGCACAGCTATGTTCCTTACAACAGGCCAGAACTTAGAAGCTGCCTGCATACAATTCCTTTGCCAGCTTTTTTTTTTTTTTTTTTTTTTTTTCCAAAACACCCAAGGCCCTGTCGGGGGAGAAAGAATTTGAGAAATAAAGTTGAGGACAAAGAGGTCTGTAAATCTAGAGAGCAAATGACATATAGACTGCTCCCTGGCTGTATGGTAACCACACCTGATAGCAGTAGCTTAAGCATGCCCATAGAATGACCGTCTACAGCAGATGCATCTGAATGTGTGTTCCAAGATAGGGAATTCAGGAGTGACTAACCTGGAGATTCATTCCTTGCCTATGTGGGCTGAGCCAACGGCCAAACTATGGAACACGGGACATACAGGGGAATGAGGCCCTGAGTTTTGGGTTAAATGAGGGTTGCCGGTGGAGGTTGTTAGAGGGAGGGTGCTGTTTGCAAGTGGTTTCAAGGGGTTCAGGGTCATGCTATCAACTCCAATGGGTATGGCACCAGGCTCAAGAGGCTGAAGAGACCCAGAGCCAACAAGCAAAACATGGGGTTTTATTGTGGACTTACCTACAGGGGAGAGAGTTCAGTGGTGGCAGGCCAGGCAGGAGAACCACCTTACACACAGTCTCATAGTGGCAGGCTGGGCAAGGGAGCCACCTTACATACAGTCCAGTGGCGGTGGGCTGGACATGATAACTGCACAGCCCAGTGATGGTGGGCTGGGCAGGAAAGCCCCAACCACTTGCAAACGGCATGCAGTTTATATAGAAATTTACTTAACACCCTAACAACCTCCACCTGGCAACCTTCATTTAACTCAAAATTCAGGGCCTCAGTCCCCTGTCTGGCCCACATTCCATGGGTCAGCTGGTTGCTCAGCTATTCCTCATAGACAAGGAATAATCTCCAGGTGGGCCACTCCCAGATTCCCTAGTTTGGAACACACATTCAGATGGGTCTGTCTTACAGGGTCATTCTAAGGTTATGCTTAAGTTATTGCTTTCAGGTGCATTTACCCTGCAGGGAGGTAAGTTTGAGCAAGAGTATGCTGTGAGGTTGGGAGCTTCAAGCTGAAATCAAGTTGATTTCCAGAAAAAAAAAAATTTTAATGCAGTATTTCCTGGATTTCTGAGTTAGTTAACAGTAATTCCTATCACTTCAATATGATAACCTGTATCAAGACCAATGAGGTGTAGTCGCAATTAGCAGACTTGCAGAGGAGAAAATGGCACAGACAGAGCGAACTACACTCAGAGCTGGATGAGAACAGCAGAACACTCCCCCTACTTTTGTGAAGAGGGTAGAAATAGCTTTGACTGGTTAAGAATTTGTTTTACCTTTAACAGTGTACAATTCAGTCATTATTTTCTGCAGTCTTAGAGCTTAGCACTTAATAGACATTAAATGATTAATTCATTTTAATTTTTAGTTACTGGTAGAATTGTTCATTTAAGTTATGTCACTATATTAAGAGCTGTCTCAGGAATAAATTTTCTTTGTTCATATAACCATAGCTACTTTAGCCAGACTGGTTTTTGGCATCTCATATCTCTCATTGTCAACTGAAAATACACATCTCATAATTAAAGAGAAGCACCAGCTAACAACCCCAGTAAAGATAAATCACTTGCAAATACATTAATAGAGTTTCTCTTCATGCTTTTATTATAAGGAATAATGACTTGAGAGGTGAATACTTCAGATCAATTAAGAATAGTAAACATTTCCATTTTATGCTCTAAAATTAACCCCCAAAACAACAATGTGAATAAGAAACAGAAGTACAATTTCCATTTTTATAAATCCAGAAGACATAAAACCCAGAACCACAACATATTACAACATATTACAACATAATACAACATATTAAGATGGAATGGGAACACCTGTCTAGCCAAGAAACAAGCCAACTTAATACAAACAATTCTTGAGAATTACACCTAGTGAGGCAGCAGGCACAGGTGAGGAAGCAGGCTAAAAAAAAGTGAAATTATTTAGAAGTGGTGTAAGAAACAATTAGACCCCAGATCATTCCCCCACACTAACAGGTGAAAATGCCTCCATCCTTGAAGGTGATGGGCAGCATATTCTGGGGGAAAATAAATAAGAGACTATAGAAGTGAGGATGCCAGGCACAAATGAGATGCTGAACTAAAACCAGGAGCTAATTTTAAAGTCTGTGTGCTGAACAGAGACCCTCAGACCCTCTTTCCCTGAGCAGTTTCAGAACTCTAGCAGTCCTGTCTTTACACCTCAAGCAGTAGACTGGATGCCATTTTCCTGGTAAAATTGAACCACCCCAGAATAAAAGACAGTAAGAAATTAATATATAAGCATTTCCAATCAAAAAGCAGGATAATCATTTGGTTTTCCTTCGAGGCCGATATGGTTTGGATCTGTGTCCCCACCCAAATATCATGTTGAAATATAATCCCCAATACTGGAGGTGGGCCTGGTGGGAGGTAATTGGATCATGGGGGCAGTTTCTCATGGTTTAACACCATCCCCCCAGTGCTGTCATTGTGATAGTGATAATGAGTTCTCATGAGATCTTGTTGTTTAAAAGTTTATAGCACCTCCCCATTCTCTCTCCTGGTCCTGCTCCTGTCTTGTAAGATATTTGCTCCCACTTTGCCTCCATGATTGTAAGTTTCCCAAGGCCTCCCAGGAAATAAATGTTGCCATGCTTCCTGTACAGCCTGCAGAATTGTGAGCCAATTAAACCTCTTTTCTTTATAAATTACCCACTCTCATGTAGATCTTTATAGCAGTGCAAGAATGGACTAATACAAAAAAAACTTTTATTGAGGAGTAGAGCATTGCTATAAAGATACCTGAAAATGTGGAAGCAGCTTTGCAACTGGGTAATAGCCAGAGGTTGAAAGTGTGTGGAGGGCCCAGAAGAAGACAGGAGGATGAGGGAAATTTTGGAACTTTCTAGAGACTTGTTAAATAGTTGTGACCAAAATGTTGATAGTGACATGGACAATGAAGTCCAGGCTGAGGAGGTCTCAGATGAAAATGAGGAACTTACTAGGAACTGGAGTAAAGGTCACTCTTGCTATGTTTTAGCAAAGAGCTTGGTTGGACTGTGCCCCTGCCCTGGGGAGCTGTGGAACTTTGAACTTGAGAGAGATGATTTAGGGTATCTAGTGGAAACAATTTCTAAGCAGCAAAGTATTCAAGATGTGACCTGGCTGCTTCTAAAAATCTATGCTCATAAGTATGAGTAAAGAAATGACCTGAAGCTGGAACTTATATTTAAAAGAAAAACAGAGCATAAAAGTTTGGAAAATTTGCAGGCTGGCCATGTGATTGAAAAGAAAAGCCCATTTTCAGGATAGGAATTCAAGCAGGTTGCAGAAATTTGCATAGGGAGCCAAGTGCTAATATCCAAGACAATGAGGAGAAGGCCCTGAAGGCATTTCAGAGAGATTTCCAGCAGCCCCTTCCCTCACAGGCCTAGGAGAGAAGAATGGTTTCATGGGTCAGGCCCAGGGCCCTGCCATCCTACACAGCCTCAGGACATTGCTCCCTGTGTCTTGGCCACTCTAGCTCCAGCCATGGCTCAAAGAGGCCCATGTACAGCTTGAACCACTGCTTCAGAGCGTGCAAACTGTAAGCCTTGGCAGTTTCCATGTGGTGTTAAGCCTGCATGTGCACAGAGTGCAAGAGTTGAGGCTTGGCAGAGCAATCAGACAAGAGAAAGAAATAAAAGGCATCCAAATCAGCAAAGAGGAAGTCAAATTGTTGCTGTTTGCTGATGATATGATTGTATACCTAGAAAACTGTAAAAACTCCTCCAAAAAGCCCCCAGAACTTATAAAAGAATTCAGCAAAGTTTCCAGGTACAAAACTAATGTGTACAAATCAGTAGCTCTCCTATACACCAAAAGTGACCAAGTGGAGAATCAAATCAAGAACTCAACCCCTTTTACAATAGCTGCAAAAATAAAATAAAATACTTAGGAATATACCTAACCAAGGAGGTGAAAGACCTCTACAAGGAAAACTGCAAAATACTGTTGAAAGAAATCATAGATGACACAAACAAATGGAAACACATCCCATGCTCATGGATGGATAGAATCAATATTGTGAAAATGACCATACTGCCAAAAGCAATCTACACATTCAGTGCAATTCCCATCAAAATACCCACCATCATTCTTCACAGAACTAGAAAAAAAATCCTAAAATTCATATGGAACCAAAAAGAGCCCACATAGCCAAACCAAGACTAAGCAGAAAGAACAAATCTGGAGGCATCACACTACCTGATTTCAAACTCTGCTATAAGGCCATAGTCACCAAAACAGCATGGTACTGGCATAAAAACAGGTAGATGGACAAATGGAACAGAATAGAGAACCCAGAAATAAACTCAAATACTTACAGCCAACTTATCTTTGACAAAGCAAACTTATCTTTGATAAAGCAAAAAAAAAAAAAAAAAAAAAACACAAGGTAGGGAATGGACAGCCTATTCAACAAATGGTGCTGGGATAATTGGCTAGCCACATGTAGGAGAATGAAACTGGATCCTCATCTCTCACCTTATGCAAAAATCAACTCAAGATGGATCAAGGACTTAAATGTAAGACCTGAAACTATAAAAATTTTAGAAGATAACATTGGAAAAACTTTTCTAGACATGGCTTAGGCAAGGATTTTATGACCAAGAACCCAAAAGCAATGCAATAAAAAAGATAAATAGCTAGTACTGAATCAAACTAAAGAGCTTTTGCATGGCAACATGAACAGTCAGCAAAGTAAACAGACAACCCACAGAGTGGGAGAAAATCTTCACAATCTATCCATCTGACAAAGGACTAATATCCAGGATCTACAATGAACTTAAATTAGCAAGAAAAAAAAACAAACAATCCCATCAAAAAGTGGGCTAAGGAAATGAATAGACAATACTCAAAAGAAGATATACAAATGGCCAACAAACATATGAAAAATGTTGAACATTACTAATGATCAGAGAAATGCAAGTCAAAACCACAATGTGACACCACCTTACTCCTGCAAGAATGGCCATAATCAAAAAATCAAGAAATAATAGATGTTGGCATGGATGTGGTGAACAGGGAACACCTCTACACTGCTGATGGGAATGTAAACTAGTACAACCACTAAGGAAAACAGTGTGAAGTTTCCTTAAAGAACTAAAAGTAGAACTACAATTCGATCCAGCCATCTCACTACTAGGTATCTACACAGAGGAAAAGAAGTCATTATACAAAATGGATACTTGCACATGCATGTATATAGCAACACAATTCACAATTGCAAAATCATGGAACCAGCCCAAATGCCCATCAATCAATGAGTGGATAGAAAAACTGGTGTATAGATACAACGGAATACTACTCAGCCATAAAACAGAATGAATTAATGGCATTCACAGCAACCTGGATGAGATTGGAGACTATTATTCTAAGCTAAGTAACTCAAGAATGGAAACCCAAACATCATATGTTCTCATTCATAAATGGGAGCTAAGCTATGAGGATGCAAAGGCATAAGAATGATACAATGGACTTTGGGGACTCAGGGGAAAAGGATGGGAAGGGATGAGGGATAAAAGACTACAAATTGGGTGCAGTGTATACTGCTCTGGTGATGAGTGCACCAAAATCTCACAAATCACCACTAAAGAATATACTCATGTAACCAAACACCACCTGTTTTCCAATAACCTATGGAAATTTAAAAAAAAATTAAAAAAGAGTTGAGGCTTGGGAGCCTCCACCTAGATTTCAGAGGATGTATGGAAAAGCCAAGATGTCTAGGCAGAAGCCTGCTGCAGAGGCACAGCCCTCAGAGAGAACCCCTACTAAGGCAGTGCAGAGGGGAAATATGGAGTTGGATCCCCCATACCATGTCCCCATTGGAGAACTGCCTAGTGGAGCTATGAGAAGAGGGTCACGATCCTGTAGTCCCCAGAATGGTAGATTCACCAACAGCTTGCACCATGTACCAGGAAAAGCTACAGGCACTCAACGCCAGCCCATGAGAGCAGCATCAGGGGCTGAACACTGAAAAACCACAGGGGTGGAGCTTCCCAAGGCTTTGGGAGCTCACCTCTTGCATCAGTGTGCTCTGGATGTGAGATATGGGGTCAAAGGAGATTATTTTGGAGCTTTAAAGTTTAATGACAGCCCTTCTGGGTTTTGGACTTGCATGGGGCCTGTAGCCCCTTTCTCTTGGCTTATTTCTCCCTTTTGGAATGGGAGTATTTACCCAATGCCTATACCCCCATTGTACTTGGAAGTAACTAACTTGTTTTTCATTTTACAGGCTCATATGTGGAAGGGACTTTCCTTGTGTCAGATGAGATTTTGGACTTTCGAGTTAATTCTAGAATGAGTTGAGACTTTGGGAGACTGTTGGGAAGGCATGGTTGTATTTTGCAATGTGAGAAGAACATGAGATTTGGGAGGGGCCAAGGGCAGATTGATATGGTTTGGATGTGTCCTCACCTAAATTTCACGTTGAAATGTAACCCCCAATGCTGCAGGTGGGGCCTATTGGGAGGTGATTGGATCATGGGGGCAGTTTCTCATGGTTTAACAACATCCCTCCCTGGTGCTGTCATGGCAATAGTGAGTTCTCATGAGATCTGGTTGTTTACAAGTCTACAGCACCTCCCAACTCTCTCTTGGTCCTTCTCCTGCCATAGAAGACACCTGTTCCCACTTTGTCTTCTGCCATGATTGTAAGTTTCCTGAGGTCTTCCCAGAAGTAGATGCTGCCATGCTTCCTGTACAGCCCAAGAAACCATGAGCCAATTAAACCTCTTTTCTTTATAAATTACCCAGTCTCAGGTATTTCTTTATAGCAGTGCAAGAATGGACTAATACAGAGGCCCATCAGTTAACAATATCAATGCACAGTGGTTTTCAATAAGCTTTTAGCTATCACTATTAAACATGAATGGACAATCATAGATCATTAGAAGCAAATGAACAATGTCTCCAACATGAATGGCAGAGAGAAAAACAAATAAGGAATTTGGATAAAACAAATAATGCAGACAATGAGAAAAACCTTTAAAAATAATTATATTATCATCAGAGGGAAAATAAAAGATATTGGATTCATGAAAAAGAATAAGATGCTATGTCATAAAGGATTAGTTAGAGAAGGAAAGGACATTTAGTAATTAAAAATACAATAACCAATAAAATTTCAAAATAAAAATTTCAGTGAAATGGTAGTAAAATCAAGGAACTCCTCTAGAAAGTAAAAACAACAAGAAGGAAAATAGAACAAAACTAAGAAAATTAGAACATCAATGCAGGAGATTCATCATATCCATATAGTCCAAGTTGAAGGGGAAAAAAAAAAAGAAAATTTCCCAGTGTAGTTTCATTAAAATGGTCCACCAAATGCCCAGACCAATAAATGGAAAAGATCAGGGTAAGGTATACCTTCTGAAATTTCAGAATACCAGGAATAAGGGAAAATCCTAAATTTCCACAGGGAGGGAAAAATGTTCACAAAGTTTCAGGAATCCGCATTACCTTCTATATCTCAGCAGCAGCTTTGGAAGCTAGAAAACCATAGAGCAATTTTGAAGAGAAAATCGGTTTTACTAAAAATTTTGTGCCCAAGCAAGCTGTCAATTGAGTATGAAGGCAGAAGAAAAAAGGCATCAAGTGCACAAAGTTTCAAAATGATTCCTCCCCTTGGACCTTATGGAAGGAAACTACAGAAGGATGTACTCCAGCAAAACAAGAGAATCACCAATAAAAAGAAAAGCGAGTGAGGAAAGAAAAGCAAAGAGAATTTTCAGAAAGATGGTGAAATGAAACGCAAAGATAATAGTTGTGAATTAGACCAAGCAAGTAACCAGTCCAGAACAGGACAAGGAAGGTGAGAAAAAATATCTACACGATAAGAAGAAACAAATTTTATCTGATAAATTTGTGTGAAATTGAATTAAGAGGCATTTTACAATGGTAATGGAGGTGAGGGAAATTATCAATGGGTTCAAAAATATATAAGCGAATGGAAGAAGAGAGAGTGTGTGAGAAGAAAGAAGAGAGAGAATTATAATCTCCAGAAAAAAAAAAGAGTTGTAGTAGAAAGAAACCGTAGTCACTTGGCTTACTTGAATCTAGATTTAACCAAACTACATGAAATAATCAGTGAATTTTAAAAAGTTGAAAAAGAGATAAAACTCTCATCTGCTACAGGAAGTCAAAGATGTCTAAAACTGAAGAGTAAAAATATAGATATATACATATATTATTTGAAAATATGGGGATAAATACAGAAAACATAGTTTAAACAATTATTGGTGGATGTCTGGAAAGTAGACCAGTAATGGTCAGGGGAACCAGTGGAAATGGAAATAAAATAAAGGTCTAAAATAAAATAGAGGTATTTGGGGATTTTATATTATTTTTAGCATTGTGTATGCATTCTTTTCATAAAAATATAAATTAAGTGTTTAAAGACAGCTAATTCCAGGACTTCAGCATAGGTCCTTAATAAGAAATATAATAATATGGCCGGGTGCAGTGGCTCATGCCTGTAATCCCAGCACTTTGGGAGACTAAGGTGGGCAGATCATGAGGTCAGGAGTTGGAGACCAGCCTGACCAAAAGGTGAAACCCTGTCTCTGCTAAAATTACAAAAATTAGCCGGGCATGGTGGCATTTGCCTATAATCCCAGCTACTCAGGAGGCTGAGGCAGGAGAATCTCTTGAACCCAGGAGGCAGAGGTTGTGTATCCAGAATTGGTGGGTTCTTGGTCTCACTGACTTCAAGAATGAAGCCGCGGACCCTTGTGGTGAGTGTTACAGCTCTTAAGGTGGCGCGTCTGGAGTTGTTCCTTCCTCCCGGTGGGCTCGTGGTCTCGCTGGCTTCAGGAGCGAAGCTGCAGACTTTTGCGGTGAGTGTTATAGCTCATAAAAGCAGTGTGGACCCAAAGAGTGAGCAGTAGCAAGATTTATTGCAAAGAGCGAAAGAACAAAGCTTCCACAGTGTGGAAGGGGACCTGAGCAGGTTGCCACTGCTGGCTCAAGCAGCCTGCTTTTATTCTCTTATCTGGCCCCACCCACGTCCTGCTGATGGGTAGAGCTGAGTGATCTATTTTGACAGGGCGCTGATTGGTGCGTTTACAATCCCTGAGCTAGACACAAAGGTTCTCCACGTCCCCACTAGATTAACTAGATACAGAGTGTCAACACAAAGGTTCTCCAAGGCCCCACCAGAGTAGCTAGATACAGAGTGTCCATTGGGGCATTCACAAACCCTGAGCTAGACACAGGGTGCTGATTGGTGTGCTTACAAACCTTGAGCTAGATACAGAGTGCAATTGGTGTATTTACAATCCCTGAGCTAGACATAAAGGTTCTCCACCTCCCCACCAGACTCAGGAGCCCAGCTGGTTTCACCCAGTGGATCCCGCCGTGGCTACAGGTGGAGCTGCCTGCCAGTCCCAGTGCCATGCGCCCTCACTCAGCCCTTGGGTGGTCGATGGGACTGGGCGCCGTGGAGCAGGGGGTGGCGCTCGTCAGGGAGGCTGGGGCCACACAGGAGCCCATGGAGGGGGTGGGAGGCTCAGGCATGGTGGGCTGCAGATCCCGAGCCCTGCCCTGCGGGAAGGCAG
Organism: Hylobates moloch; assembly: GCF_009828535.3. Taxonomy (NCBI): domain Eukaryota; kingdom Metazoa; phylum Chordata; class Mammalia; order Primates; family Hylobatidae; genus Hylobates; species Hylobates moloch. Next base: position 48,249,307 of record NW_026652285.1, on the reverse strand, counting down.
CTAAGGCCTGGTGAGAAATCAAGCACAGCGCCGGTGGGCTGGCACTGCTGGGGGACCCAGTACACCCTCCGCAGCTGCTGGCCTGGGTGCTAAGCCCCTCATTGCCCGGGGCCGGCAGGGCTGGCCGGCTGCTCCAAGTGTGGGCCCGCCAAGCCCACGCCCACCCAGAACTCCAGCTGGCCCGAAGGCGCTGTGAGCAGCCCCGGTTCCCACTCGCGCCTCTCCCTCCGCACCTCTCTGCGAGCTGAGGGAGCCAGCTCTGGCCTTGGCCAGCCCAGAAAGGGGCTCCCACAGTGCAGCGGTGGGCTGAAGGGCTCCTCAAGTGCCACCAAAGTGGGAACCCAGGCAGAGGAGGCACCGAGAGCGAGTGAGGGCTGTGAGGACTGCCAGCACTATGTCACCTCTCAGTTGCAGTGAGCTGAGATCATGCCACTGCTCTCCAGCCTGGGCAACAGAACTAGACTCTGTCTCAAAAAAAAGAAGAAGAAATATAATAATATGAATAAAATCCAAACTCACAGTACTTGAAAAACTTAAATTTTCCTTTAATTGTGAGTGCTACTGATATCCTTTTACTTGAAAGAAAATCAGTGATTCCTCTTAAATGAGGGAAGTCATGAAATTGCTTCTTTATTACTACAGTAAACATCAGCCAGCCTGATGATCAACAAAGTACTTTGTTAATGTTTTTATTATTCTAAAAAGAAAACCAGTATCTGGGGAGCTTCTGAACATTTTTGAGGGCCTTTGGAACTACCATATTTGCAAAGCTACCAGGATATATCATTTAATCACGTCAATGTAAAGCAATTATCCAATCATTGCTTTCGGAGAAAAATGGGAGGCCACCTCATATCCAAATGCAAACACTACTGCCTGAGATGTTCACTATTGAGTGTAGTCATGTAAACTGAAGGTTGGTATAACTGAACTGTACCCTTGAGGAGAGAACAAAAATGGAATTCCCAGAGGAAGGATTATTATTATACACAAGGTTCTCTATGCTTCCCTCCCCCAACTCAGGCACATGCACAATCACATAGGATTATTTAAGTCTGGATGACCAACATTGTGAAAACTGTGTGTGGACTATTGTGATTGTTCAGACTGGAATAGAAAGTCTACACTGGGCTGTAATTTGAGGCAGTTAAGTAAGGTCACTATGTTTGCGTTTGGAGCAAATTGGAAGAAAAGGGATGATCCTGGACACAAAAAGTTGATGCTAGAACAGCTCTTGATCTAGCATTATGAGGAATGACTGCTGGGGCAGAGTTGTGGCAGATAAGGCCTCAAACACTATGACAGCCCCTGCCAAGGACGTGGTCTTGCACAGTAACCTCGATTACCTGATCTTGGCAGTAACACTGTGCCCCAGCAGAACCAGAAGTAGCAGCAAAGAAACTTGGATTTTTCAGCAGCCTGAACAAACACTTTAACTAGTCACTTTGGACTTAGTAGGTAAACTTGGGGTTCCAGGAAACATCAGAGAAGAAACTTTCTGGAGAAAAATGAACTTTTCATACATTGCAATGGATTGAGACATGATGCCATATTCATTTGAATGGTAATTATGTTGTAGGCTCTTTATATCCTAAGCTAATGAGATATATGTAGCAGTTTGTTTTATATTGATGTGATAGGTTGTGAGGGGTGGATATGGGTGGAGTAATATTTTAAGAACACCTTTAATTCAACCACTTGGAAGAAGCACTGTTGGTATTTTGGGATATATACCTTCAGAAATGTTTCTTGTGTAAATATACAAAAACAGATGTGAGGCAGAGTTAGTCCCCCCAAAATTAGTTCATACTTTGCAAACATTTTATCATCTTTTTTCAGTTAAAAAATAATGTGAAGGCCGGGCGCAGTGGCTGACACCTGTAATCCCAGCACTTTGGGAGGCTGAGGCAGGCAGATCATGAGGTCAGGAGATTGAGACCATCCTGGCTAACACGGTGAAACCCCGTCTCTACTAAAAATACAAAAAAAAAAAAAAAATTAGCCGGGCATGGTGGCGGGCACCTGTAGTTCCAGCTACTCGGGAGGCTGAGGCAGGAGAATGGCGTGAACCCGGGAGGCAGAGCTTGCAGTGAGCCTAGATCGTGCCACTGCACTCCAGCCTGGGCGACAGAGTGAGACTCCGTCTCAAAAAAAAAAGAAAAACAAAAATAATAATAATAATAATGTGAATAACTTTCCAGATCAAATATAGATCCACATCACTTATAGTAATTGAATTATATCTCATCAAATCAATGTGCCATAATTTTCAGTTCTATATTAATGAACAATTTGAATATCTTTCACTTTAAATTATTGTAAATAGCATTGTAGAGATCATCTATTATGTCTATTCTTTATATCGCTACCCTCATGATATCTTCTAGAACTGTTGCAATGGCTTCATTAATAATATCATTTTGTCTAGTCTTGGCTCTTTCACAGTGATTCTCTACTCAATAACAGTCTTTCTAAACTAACTTTCAATATGAAATAATGTCCAAGTTACAAACGTGACAGAGGATTCTTCATGACCTGGATGCTATTGATATTCCTTGTTATGTGCACAGTATTCTTTCTACAACCTGATACAAAAATCAATCTCTGTTTAGAGAGGGCTACCCTCTCCAGCATGTGCTCAACTATAGTGTTCAGTCATAGGAAGCATTCATTAGTTATATAAACTCACAGCATGACCCACCAGAGATATCCCTAGAATGCAGGGCCCTGGACAATGTTTTATTTTAAAATGCATTGCAAAATTCATGGGTCCATGCGAGTTACAATAATTACCAATCAAGAATAATGGGTAAAGAAAGGTATTTAGATTGACTTACTGTCCAATCAGTGCATATGAAGGCTTTTCAGAGTGCCTAGGCACCAGGTCCTTCTGTTCAGGCCCATCAATGCCATATTTCTCACCATGAAAAAAATAGCCATCTACGTTTTCTCAATGCCCTAGCTACTCAGAATCTCTTTGTATTGAAATAACATAGATGTGTTTGCCTTTGCCGTCCCCTAATGCCATTTATTTAGACCTGGTTATATCATTGCTCATGATGCAGCATCATCCATCACACTGCCTATGAAGCTGGCTTCTAAAGGATTATCTTAAAGGTTGTTATTGCACTTCATTGGTGAAGGCCATAAATGTAAAATTTACCCACAGTAATAAAGAAAAATATGGACAAATATTTGTTTTCTAACCATGTTAAATTTATCCCTCAAAATTCAATAAAATAAACATAGAACAACACATCTTCCAACTATGTCTTCCCTCTAAATCACTGCATTCTTAGAATGCGAACTCTTCATGGTAACCACACACCTGCGTTCCACACATTGCCACCTATAAGGAGGATAGTTTGTGGTCTGGGGGTGCTGTAAAAGGAGCAGTCCCATTCACAAAGGGAATGTTAATCCTTTGTCCAGGACAGCTTATGGCCAACCTCAGAGAGTACTATATCAACACCCTGATTGGAGGCAAGAGAGGACATGGATCGGAAGGGCCCACTGCTGTCACAGAACGAAGGTCTCCAAAGTCCATGGAAGACATATGCACATCACACCTGGAGGACTAACAATTGGTGTGCAAACTGAAAGAGAGTGAAGTGACCATTCTGGGTGCTAATGGACGGAGGTTCTGAGGGTAAATGACACCTCTCCCCGCCTTGACCCCCGCCACATCGTGCTGTAGACTAGAAGTGGCACCATGGTCAAGACACATGATAGAGGCAAGAGAAGACACACGAGCCCACACATATGGCTCAAGCCCAAGGTGAACTATCGAAGCCCAGACCTCAGAACTCAATCTGGGTCTGATGTGATGAAAGTCACCCAAGGTTAGTGTGTCAGCATTATTCTGGTGGTCTGATACCATGTGATCCCACAAAACATATCGCAGTGGAGCAAGCCTCCTTCTTGGAACCAGCCCAGCTACAGGACCCCAGGACAACCCGCAGGCACAGTTCTGGAAGTCACTGGGGCCATCTCTTTTTTTTTTTTTTTTTTTTTTTGGACATTGAGTCTCACTCTGTCACCCAGGCTGGACTGCAGTGATGCAATCTTGACTCACTGCAACCTCTGCCTCCTGGGTTCAAGCAATTCTCCTGCCTCAGCCTCCCAAGTAGCTGGGACGACAGGCATGCACCACCATGTTCGGCTAATTTTTTGTGTTTTTAGTAGAGACAGGGTTTCACCATGTTGGCCAGGCTGGTCTCGAACTCCTGACCTCAAATGATTCACCTGCCTCGGGCTCCCAAAGTGCTGGGATTACAGGTGCCCAGCACCCAAGAGGGCCTTAGAATTTTTGATGAAAGTACTCCAAAGCCTAGGGTTCAGGAAAGGGTCCTGCTTGCCCAGGTCTAAGAAAGTACTATTGTTCACATTCTAGTACATATCTCATTCATTTCACAATCTGTAGTTGAATACCCCTTATTTAAAAAAATAAATTAGGAAGATATAGTTCTGTTCTCACTTTGGAACAATCTTGTTTTTTCTTTATAAGCTTGCTTTTCACGTAAGTTTACCTAGTGAGCCATGAGCTAAATCAAGCACAGCTGAGTGTCTGACTAGGACTACTGATATGAATATTTGCCCAAAATTTGAAATAAAAAATTCTGTTTCTCAAAAAGTTAAACATAGAATTACTATACAACCCAGCAATTCCACATATACGTATATACCCAGAAAAATTGAAAAGAGCTACTCAAACAAGTGCATGTACAGGCACGTTTATAGTAGCATTATTCCCAATAGCCAAAAGGTGGAAACAATCCATATATGTATCAATGGATGAATTGATAGACAAGTTGTGGTATATACAGACAATGGAATATTATTCAACCATTAAAGGGAATAAGGTACTGATACAGGCTACAACATGAATGAACCTCAAAAATATCATGTAAGCAAAAGAAGCCAGACACAAAAGGACAAATATTGTATGATTCCATTTATATGAAACATCCAGAATAAGTAAATCTATAGAGGCAATGCAGCTTGATGGTTGCCACAGGCAGTGGGGAGGAAAAAATGAAAAGTAACTGCTTAATAGGTAGGAGTTTTCCTCTGGGGTGACCAAAATATTTTGGAACTAAGTAGAAGTGGTGATTGTACAACATTGTGAATGGATTAAATGCCAATGAATTGCTCACTTTAAATTAGTTAATTTTATGTTCGGTAGATTTCACTCCAATTTTTTTTTATCTTGACCATTAAGATATTTATTTTCAGGCCAGGTGTGCTGGCTCATATCTGTAATCCCAGCACTTTGAGAGGCCAAAGGGAGAAAATCTCTTGAGCCCAGGGGTTTGACACCAGCCTGGGCAACATGGTGAGACCCTGTCTCTACAAAAAACTTAAAAAATAGCCAGGCCTGGTGGCACATACCTGTGGTCCCAGCTACTCGGGGGCCGAGTGGGAGGACAGATTGAGCCCAGTAGAAAAGGCTGCGGTGAGCCAAGATCACACCACTGTACTCCAGCCTGGGTAACAGAGCAAGACCCTGTCTCAAAAAAATATAAATAAATAAACAAATAAAGGTATTTGTTTTCAACTTAGTTGATGATAGGTTATACTCAAACACAAAATCAGATCAACTGTGATGATTTGTAGTGATGTTAATGATTATTATTTCTAATGGAACAAAATATCACTGAGAAAAGACCCTAAAATATAACCACTTGGCGATTGTTTTCAGAGAAAAGAAATAATGTTGAGGGGAAAGGTTGCTGAAAAGAAAAAAAAACTATAGAAAAAAAGAACTGGAAAGAAAGAAAGTATACTTGCTTCTTTAAAAAGTAATCCTTTTATCAAGAGTTTTTTTCCATAAGATATTGGGGTACAGGTTGTATTTGGTTACATGAGTAAATTCTTCAGTGGTGATTTGTGAAATTTTGGTGCACCCATTTTTATATGGGAAAAGAAACATACATCAGCAGTTGACCTTGGAAACTATAAAACAATCAGAAATCCACTTTGTAACCAAAATCCTAAAAATATTACCTTAGCATGGTGGTCCTCCATAAAGATAGTTGCTGTCTGTTCAACAAATATATTACCACCAAAGAGATAAAAGCAAGTACAACCTACAAATTTACAGTGTTTCTCTGTACATTGTTCAAAAAATAGAATTCACTGGAAGGATAAAGCAGGCAATGTGATTAATTCATAGATGAGTTCAATCTTATTACAGCCATTACCTTCTAAATGAAGATATAATGCAAACAATGCTATATTTTTTAGACTGCTGTTATCAATTCCAGATATTAAAATAATTATTTTAAGCTGTTATAGCCTACAGGCAAAATGAAATAGCACAGGAACTATAAAGCTTTGTTAGCAAAACATATAAGTAGTCAAACTGGGCTTATCACACCCCTGCCAGATAAAAAGGCTGATCATCAGTCAAGAAATAGGCACATTAATCCTGAAAGAAAAAACATCTGCATTTCTATAATGTGAAGTTACTCCTGCACTAAAAGATCTTGCTGAAAAAACTTAATGTATTTCTCCCAAAAATAACTTTTAAAAGGTACTTCCATGCTGGGATTTCTTTTGCACAAAAAAATGAAATAAAAATCATCCACTTTCATAGTATAATAAATTTTTAGGAGTAATTGTTCTTCAACAGAGATAGAAAGCTCCACTATTAATGTGCATGATTTTCTAGATAATATTAAAAGCAATGCAATTACAGTTGTGGTAATTGATATGGTTTTTACCTGATAATGATCACGGGTCAAGAGTTTAAAACATAAAGCAGAACATGCTTTGCACTTTTTAAAGTCAACTGAGCAATTGAAACTTGGCTTTGGTATGAAAGACAGTGGACTCTTTTTGCCCTAACTGCTTGAAGTAGAAGTGGGGGCAGAGTGTTGCTTAGAAATCCCGTGTCCCTTCTTTCATGTACGCCCTTATCTCCTCCAAACCAGAACTGTTCTTTCCTTGGGAAAAAAGTGTAATTCTCAGTTATCTGGGCAAATGAGAGTCATGCATAGCAAGGATAAATCAATTTCACAGTTAATCTCAAACCCCTGTTTCAGCCCCGTTTTATTAGTGTCCTAGGCTTCCTTAATAAACTGACTAAACAGAATCCGTAGGTTAAGATAAATAAATAAATAATCCTCTAATTCATTCAGAGTGACAGCACCTTGTAAAACTGTGGAGACCTCTCAAGGTCCCATAGTGCCATTTTTTTTTCCAGCTGCTACTGCGCTCCTGGTCTTGAGGCCTGGTTCTGCCCTTTCTGACAGGGGAAGCGGAATGCAGCACAGTTTAATTAGACCATTTGGACTGTTCATTTGCTTGGGTATTTATGAACCAAATCCAATGGAGCCAGAAAATTTACTCAGGTGTAAGAAATGAGGACAAAGATCATTACCTTTGATGTGGCAGATAACGGCAAACTCTAAGAAAAAAATCTCAAAGGAAAGTCAATTTTAAAATAACCTGTAGACCACAGTTTAATGTGTTTTTGATAGTATGTAAGATCACTTTTGAGCCTTTAATGACGTTATATGATTCTTTCTATGAACCAGAAACAAAAAACCCATGGCATCATCAATATAAAGATATATTGAAACACTGATACAGATTTAAAAATCGGTGACTGGACAGGAAAATATTAACAGTATTATTAATAAAGTTTATCTTGGGGTGCGGAAATTATGAGATATTCAGTAATTACTTATATTTTTAATTTTCTGTAAACATGTTGCCTTTATAATAAGAAAAAATCAATGATGATTTGTTTCTTAATTTTAAAAATTAATAGCATATACTTTTATTGAGCTGGAATTTCTAACTATTTTTCAAACTGTCTTCTCCAGGAGGAGAAGCAGAGTGCACAGATATTCAGGCTCCTTGTCCAAACCTCAGTTTTATTTTGTTTATTAAAGTTCTACTTAATATTTCTTTTTTTTTTTTTTTTTTTTTTTTTTTTTTGAGACAGAGTCTGGCTCTGTCCCCCAGGCTGGAGTGCAGTGGCACAATCTCGGCTCACTGCAAGCTCCGCCTCCCAGGTTCACGCCATTCTCCTGCCTCAGCCTCTCCGAGTAGCTGGGACTACAGGCGCCCGCCACCACGCCTGGCTAATTTTTTGTATTTTTAGTAGAGACGGGGTTTCACCGTGGTCTCGATCTCCTGACCTCGTGATTCACCCGCCTCGGCCTCCCAAAGTGCTGGGATTACAAGCGTGAGCCACCGCGCCCGGCCCAATATTTCTTTTTTAAAAAGCATGGTTCCACTGCTTTAAAAAAAAAAAAGTTGTAAGTCACTAATGTGTTTCAAATAGTTCTTAAGAATTTACTGTATGCAAAATTCTGTGTTAAGTAAACTGAGTTACATAGAAGTTGTGATTTTCTATTGTGTACACACACATGCACACTCATTTCCCTTTAATCACTATTCTTTTTTTCTTCCATGAGTAAACCTCAGTCCTATTCTGTTTTTTTCATTTCCTACTCACCTTAATTCTACATTTCAAAAGCCTAGAAACTAAGTGAGCAAGGACAGAAATGTCTTCAGAGGATGAGAGAGGGCAAACACTACTATTCTACATGGTGTCATTCAGTATGTGGAGGTGGAGGGAGAAAACAGTCAATTGAAAAGTTTTGGGGTGATTAAGAGATGGATGGGGGAAAAAAAGAATAGGTTTTAAGAAGCTTCTTGATGTCTTTTGAGAACCTCCATTTACAATTTGCTTGCAATCAATTACACTTTGTCAGATCACTGCTTCTTTGAATTTGCACCTGCTAAAGATTTGGCCTCGTGGTGCTCTGGTTATATACAGGTTCTAACTATAACATGTGAAGGGAGCAACACAAGAAACATATTTATTATATACAGCTTCCTAGAATGAAAGAAAATCTAAATGAACCTGGTCCTCAGCATGAATCTTAAATGGCAATAGTCACTGGTGAGATTTCTCTAAGCAGCATTTGGCATGCTTCTGAATCTATGATGGTAGCACCAATATATACTGAGCATGGGAGTTTTCTATTACAAAATTTGAAGTTTGCTACTCATATTCAATGTGAGTTCCAATGTTTCTTTTAGGATATTGATGTACACACTTTCTTTTAGGATGTTGACGTATACACATGAGTGTTCATGTATGCACAAACGCACAGACACACTTGGGCCAGGAGAGATGGAATTCAATCTATGAGACCTGATATGGCTCATTAAAGACAAGAACTGAACAAGTACAGAAATTGAGTTTATTCTAGCTATAGCAATGGGGAGCACCCCAGATCTGAGGATCAGAGTGTCCCAGCAGGGTGGCTTTGTCTTATACCTTTATAGGTAGGTGTAGACAGTTATAAGTGGGGTGGTTTACAGTCAAGATTGATTTTGCAATCAGGAGAAGTCTCAGTCAATCAGCTTAAAAGAAAATGTGTATCTCTGTGTCTAGCTAGTTACAGGAGGACAAAAAATTCATCTAATTATTCATATGACAAAGCATGTGAAATTGGAGGGTGTGTATCTGGCCTTGTCACAGGTAAACAAGGGAGTCACCTGTGCAGCCTATTTGTCATGAGAAAGAGTCAAGAGTGGACAAGAAGTCTTATCTAAGTCACATGGGAAGGTTGGTTGGTGACAAGCTGTTTCCCAGAACAGAAAACTGTTACCATTTTCAGAGCTCCGGTGAAATTCAACACTGTCTGCCACAGTGAACTATTGAGGGAAAGAACTGGGCACCTGAGACTCTCATATTAAAAGTGCAACTTCATGATATCACTGGTTTCTGAGGCTAGGCTGACTAATCATTATAAGTAACGCTCATCCGAGCTTAACACTTGTGCATTTTACCACTTGCAGAAGTTGGAAAAAAATATATCTAAAACTGTTTTCCCACTGCTTGGGATTAGAATAAATGTGATGAAAGCTGAGGGTATCTAACAGGCAAAGGGGCATATTACTGATGAAACTGTGTCATGAATGTCATGTTGTCACACAACAAAACAAACTTTTTAACGAAGCAGCATGGTACAGAGGAAGGAACACAGATGAAGTTGAAGTTGAAATTCCAGAACAGAGACCTCAGAAATAACACCACATATCTACAACCATCTGATCTTTGGCAAACCTGACAAAACCAAGCAATGGGGAAAGGATTCCCTGTTTAATAAATGGTGCTGGGAAACCTGGCTAGCCATATGCAGAAAACAGAAACTGGGACCCCTTCCTTACACCTTATACAAAAATTAACTCAAGATGGATTTAAGGCTTAAATGTAAAACCCGAACCATAAAAACCCTAGAAGAAAACCTATGCATTACCACTCAGGACATGGGCATGGGCAAAGACTTCATGACTAAAACACCAAAAGCAATTGCAACAAAAGCCAAAATTGACAAATGGGATCTAATTAAACTAAAAAGCTTCTGCACAGCAAAAGAAACTATCATCAGAGTGAACAGGCAACCTACAGAATGGGAGAAAATTTTTGCAATCTACCCATCTGACAAAGGGCTAACATCCAGAATCTACAAGGAACTTAAACAAATTTATAAGAAAAAAACAACCTCATCAAAATGTGGGCAAAGGATATGAACAGACACTTCTCAAAAGAAGACATTTATGTGGCCAGCAAACATATGAAAAAAAAGCTCATCATCACTGGTCATTAGAGAAATGTAAATCAAAACAACGAGATACCATATCACGCCAGTTAGAATGACGATCATTGAAAGGTCAGGAAACAACAGATGCTGGAAAGGATGTGGAAAAACAGGAACACTTTTACACTGTTGGTGGGAGTGTAAATTAGTTCAACCATTGTGGAAGACAGTGTGGCAATTCCTCAAGGATCTAGAACCAGAAATACCATTTGACCCAGCAATCCCATTACTGGGTATATACCCAAAGGATTATAAACCATTCTACTATAAAGACACATGCACACATATGTTTATTGTAGCACTGTTTACAATAGCAAAGACTTGGAACTAACCCAAGTGCCCATAATGATAGACTGGATACAGAAAATATGACACATATCACTGTGGAATACTATGCAGCCATAAAAAAGAATGAGTTAATGTCCTTTGCAGGGATATGGATGAAGCTGGAAACCATCATTCTCAGCAAACTAACACAAGAACAGAAAACCAAATACCACATGTTCTCATTCATAAGTGGGAGTTGAACAATGAGAACACATGGACACAGGGAGGGGAACTTCACACACTGGGGCCTGTCAGGAGGTGGGGGGTAAGGGGAGGGAGAGCATTAGGACAAATACCTAATGCATGTGGGGCTTAAAATCTAGATGACAGGTTGATAGGTGCAGCAAACCACCATGGCACATGTATACCTGTGTAACAAACCTGCACATTCTGCACATGTATCCTAGAACTTAAAGTAAATTTTTTTTAAAAAAGTTGAAATCCAAGGTCCATCATTCATTAGCAGTGTGACTTTGGTGATTTAACCTTTTTATGCTTAATCTGGAAAAGAGTGAGGCTTACTTGGAAAGAATTCCATGATTAGAGATCATGTATGGAAAGCGCTAGGTAAAGTCTACCTGGAATGTGGCAGGTACTCAGTGATGGAGCCCCACTTCCTTGCCAGGGCTGAGTGTTCCCAGATTAAATTGGGGAGAGGTGTGTGTTTCATAAGTACATGAGTCTATGTATATTAAGTCAAACTTTCTCCAGTGAGTATAATTAAAGATGTAAAATTTGGGAACTATTGCTGGTCATCTTCTGCCATTTGGAGAAAGCCAGTCTGGTCCGGGTATCATGAAGATACTCAGAGGAAAGTCAAAGAAGCATGCATCTGATACCCAGACTAAGAATCTTGAAAGTGTTCAAGTACCTGGTTCTACTTATCCCTCTCTCCAGCTTCACTTGGCTATGCTGAAGGCTGAGTTTCTGCCACTTACGTCCCACAATATATTAATACAGGCAGCAATTGTTTTTATTCTATTAATAGGCAAAATGCCATGAGTAGGACAGGGACAGTTGAAAATAAACATTCTCTTCTCAATGTCATCTCCAAATTAATAACTTATTTACTAATTCTCTGTTTTAGGTTGTCTAACAGAAATCTGAGAATATTAAATATAGACAATAAATATTTTTTCAAAAGACGCCTTTTTCCACTTATTTGGCATTACTTCATTGGAATTCACCTTCAAAGAGTTAATTTTATCTTGACTTTAGTTCTAATCTTCCCAGTGGAGCTTTCAATATAAGCTAATGATTTTGATGTACATCCAACTCAAGCCGCATAATATACTATTCTATATGCTGTTCCATCTGGGAAACACTTAGAGATAAAGGAAATAATCTGATTATTTGCTTCATACAAATTGCTGCTCTGAAAATTAGTTTTTTAATGTAGAAAATAAGAGACTTTAATGCTTCTTATCAGGCTTAGCTTTTCAGATGTTCAAGGGACTTCAACTGAATATTGACAAGTAGCAAAACACTACGGTATATGCAGTAGAGAAATTTCAGACTGTACAAACAAAAATACATTTATTTTGCCAAACTGCATCCAGAGTTATTCTTAAGAGTTGTTTTCAGGGGCTTAGGAATCAAAAGAATCAGAGAGACAAGAGTGGGCACCTAACACCTTCTAGGAAATAATAAATTCATTCTAATTATATATATTCTGGGTAGCAATAAACAGGTAAAAGCCAAACACACCTTCAGCAATAATGTGCTTCATGGACAGAATGTATTATGAGCTAAACCCAGTATAAAAAATTATAGCCTACACATGCAGGATTCCCAAAAGAACAACAACGACCACCAAACTGCAGATTTGTACCAATGCATCCCCTCTTATGCAGAATAAAATGCTCCTGAAATGAAAATGCTTCTGTCAATGGTGGTGCTTGGTGTTAAGAGTTTAAAGTTATCTGGGTTTGTACTTTTGGTTACCTTTTTAAAAAGATTTAACTAAAGCGTTTTACAAACTTTAGAAAAATTATCAGAATATCAATCTATTTCGTAGGTAAAATAAAACACGTAAAACCAACACACATTACCTTCTTTATCCAAAAGTAGTTACTGCTTTCTTTCCTAACCAGAAGAAATCAAGCACAGGCATACTGTATTAGCCAGGGTTCTCCAGAGAAACAGAACCAATAGAAGAGAGAGAGAGAGAGATTTATTTTAAGGAATTGACTCACATGATTATGGATGCTGGTAAGTCCAAAATCACAGGATGGGCCAGTGGAACAGGAGACCTAGGGAGTGCAAAGGTTCAGCTCAAAGGTCATCAGGCTGGAAGAGCTGATGCTGCAGATGAAGTCTGAAGGCGATCGGCTGGAGAATTCTGTTACTAATGGGAGAGTCAATCTTTTTGTTCTACTCAGGCATTCAACTGATTAGATGAAGTCCACCCATAAAATGGAGGGCAATCTGCTTTACTTAACTCCAGCAATTTAAATGTTAATATCACCTAAAAACACCCTCACAGAAACACCCACAAAAATGGTTGACTCATAAAATTTACCATCATATATATCTATATCATCGCAAAGTCATGCTTCCCCCTACCTACCTAGAGGCCACCTGCACAGTTCCCATTTACTATCAAGACTTCCTGCAGCATCTTTTATTTGAGGTTATCCTCTGACCACACAAAGGAGGAAAGACACAGGCTGAAAGTACTGGAAAGTGAATGCTTCCAGACTACCCTTAACTAATGAGGGTTGCAATTTGGTGGATAACCTAAAATTCCTCGTCTTTCAGAGTGACAATCAGAGACTCAGTCCACCCCATCTCTAAGGAGAGGATCCCTTCTCTGTCTCATTTATCTACTCCCTTGCAGTGCCTTCTAGGATCACCTGCCAAAGAAACCGCCTGTACCTAAATTCTTGTTTCAGCATCCTGCTTTTGGGGAACCTAAACAAAGATAATATCCAAGCTGGTTGTTCTTACTCCACATTGCTTCCCTCCCTTCCTATTATCCACTTCTTGATTTCAGGCTCCAATTCATACAAACAGAGCTTACGTCTATAATTTATTATCTTTTAAAAGTTGATCTCTATTTGTACTGAGAAGAGAGAACCAGGAATAAGGGACTACCCCCTTTTCTATGCAAGGACTTCACTTTCAGCAGCGCATCCACAAAACACACACACAAATTTGGCAGTCCCAGTATAAAATAACAAGTAGATTCTTCCCATCAATATATAAAGACTACCCAATTGTATCTGTAAAGCTGAATAAAGGCATTTCTAGACAGAAATGCTCAATTGAGATTTATGAAAAACAGGTACGTGAATGAATGAATAAATAACATTCAGGCCAGGCACGGTGGCTCACACCTGTAATCCCAGCACCTTGGGAAGCCGAGGTGGGCAGACCACCTGAGGTCAGGAGTTCAAGACCAGCCTGACCAACATGGTAAAACCACATCTCTACGAAAAATACAAAATTAGCCAGGTATGCCTGTAGTATGCCTGTAGTACCAGCTACTTGGGAGGCTGAGGCAAGAGAATAGCTGGAACCCGAGAGGTGGAGGTTGCAGTGAGCCAGGATCAAGGCATTGCATTCCAGCCTGGGTGACAAGAGCAAAACTCTGTCTCAAAAAATAAATAAACAAATAAATAACTTTCAGTTGTAGAATTGAACACATGGGTCACAGAAGCAAGGGCTCTCCCCTGATAAAAATCGAAAATGCCATCTTACCAAGCATAAGATCCAAGTGGAAGTGCCTAGTTTCAGCTCCATCACTGTCAATGTAAAAACCCACAGAAAGTCACATTACTGCTGTGCCTTAAATTGAATCAAGAGTGTCAGACATTCCAGCATTAAGAGCTTTGGTCTATAAGTCAGGACAGCTGAATGGAAAATCAGACTCACCAGTACTTGACACTTGACATTTCTAAAGTCCAATCTTTATTGGAGTAAATGCAGGAATGATACTCATGGTTACCAGATAATTATCTGAAGACAATAGGAACTCAGCCTTGAAAAGGTGGGTAACTAGGTTCCATATTCAATGTAATTATCTAAGAGGGGCTCAAAAACCTAAGGGCTTTCAGCTATCTTTGCTTCCCTTCTTTAAGGAAAGAAGATGATCCAAAACTGTGGTCTAGGCACTTTTTTTTTTTTTAATATTAGAAACCTTGGTCAAAATGAACTCTTAGTGGAAATTCAATTTATATAATGTCTTAATTTATTCAGTCAATAAATATTTATCGTGCACCATTGTTCAAAGTACTGGGGATATAGCTGCGAACACAATGGACAAAAAGCCCAGACCTTGTGGAACTTACACTTTAGAAGAAGAGGTGATCTGGTTGAAGGGTCTATGTGAGCTGGTAAAGGCAAGGAGTAGAGCCCCTGGAGCTCTCTAGTATGCATAAGAACTACCTGGAACACTTGTGGAAGTGCAGGTCCCTACCCTCCCTGCCCCCAATCCCTCCAGACTCTGATTCTGTAGGTCTCCAGGAAGGAAATTCGGATTTTTAACAAGTACTCTAAAGTATTTGATGCAGGTGATACAGACCACACTGGAGAAGCACTGCCCTAGAGTTTTCCCAAGGCAGTTTACAAACTACGTGCCTAGATTATTTCTCTAGGGATTGGTCTTTCTGTCTTCTTTCTCAGGCAGTCATCAAGAAGCACGTGATGGATGTCCCCATTGAACTAGGACCTGAGAAATGCATGAAGTTTCATTAGAGGTATTTTTTTTGTGCCAAAATCAGAGTCAAATAAAAACAAAGTACTAAAACTCCAAAATTATCTTAGATTCCAAAAATACCCTTAACAGTAAACAGATGAAGACCTGTGAGCTGCTCTTGAACCAGGTTCCTAGAGTGCTTGGCATATATCTCAGCACACCAACTTAGCCTAAGTATCACAAGGATCTACTTCTGCCACTGTTTCCTGTTCTCAAGTAGTTGTTCATGAAAGGTGAGCACCGTGATTCATCTGAGTCTCTGTGTCCCTTTGTGCCACCACAGTATTGGTCATATGGTAGACAATATATGCTTGTGAAATCCTTGAATAAATGAGATAATGAATGAACAAGTGAATTAACAAATAAATAAGCCAACCTCCCCTGTATTAGCTTGCAAATGAGGGGATCTCTCTTTCTATATAATGTCTAGCTTCCTAAGTCTCTGATTTTAATACTGAAAGAAGACCAGAATGAAAAGGAAATCAGCCACTAATTGCTGCCTCCAAAAATTGACCCCCTCATAAATTACAGAGTGCTCTTCACTACATGGCTTCATGGTTTGTAAGTCCTGGAATTGGCTACATTTCAAATCATATCTGTAAAAATACATCTACTAAAATGAAAGCTTGTTGCATGGCAGTTTATAAGAGTTTGCTGGTCCTCTAACACCAGAGTTACATAGTTTCCACAGCATGCCCTATTTCCATTGCAAAAACTTTTAACCTTTAAGTTAATCCCTCCCCAAATTTGATGATGATTGATAAAAATGACAGCAAAAGCCTCCAACTGTTTATTTAGGCATCACTGCCCTCTGCTGCATAGAATTAGAAGTTTCCATGTAAGTGTACTTAGTTTTCCAGAATCTCTGGATATAAATGGACTTTTAAAGTTATTCTTACCTAGTCAAATCCAGGGCTAAAACTAAGGATCAGTATTTGATTTTCTTCTTTTGCCTAAGGCTCCAATATGATTCAATACAACATTGTTACTGATCCTGTCTTTATCCAAAATTGTGATGTTTTGTTCATTGGGAACTTTTTTGCATTAAATTTTATTTGTAATATCGCATTAAAATATTATTTATCTTCATCACTGAATCTTTTGAGGCTCCCTTAAATTTTGTCCCTATAGCAAGTGCCTCACTTGCCTTACCCTAATCCCAGCCCTGGTCAAACTAGCCCTAAACTACTTTCTCCAGGAAGTTGACAGCCACATTGGAACACTTCAGGAGCATCCTCCTCGACCTCTCTCACTAGGTCTAGGCTCCCTAAACTGCAGAACCATGTATCTCTCGTTGCATAATTGCTGGATAAATATCTGACTCCACTCTAGACTGAGCTCCATGAAGACAGGAGACTTGTCTGGAATTTTTTCTAAGCATAGGATTTTCAGTATCAGCAGTTAGAGAATAAATATAAGTTGAATGAAAGAATTACCAAATATCAGTGAAAGAAGGAAGATCCGTGTGGCAGTGTTTTCCATACTTAGACAACTGTATTAGAGCAAAGTAATAATAACAGCAAAAACAACTGCTATTTCCTCATCACTTACTGCATGGCGGACTTTGTGCTAAGTAACATATGTTCTCATTTAATCCACACAACAATCTTGCATGGCATGGACCATTATTACCCACATTTCAGCAGAGGAAGAATCTAAGGCTTAGAGAAATGTAGAAAACAGAAACATTTCTTTCTGTAGCTTTCACATTGGTTCTAGAACTTTCCCTTGATAACACTTTTACATATCACACAAAAATAATTCCATCAAACAAGACTATAAGAGACAATAACTAAAAAAATTAAAAAATAGTAATTCCAAATCCCACCCAAAAAGGATTATATGCCTGTTATGTGAAAGGCTCTAGACTAAGATCTTCAGGGAATGAAAAGGAAAAGCAGAGCAAATTTCTCTCTGGGATCATCAGTTTAGGAAAATATAGAATATTTTAAAAATTAACTATGCAAATGCTAATGTAAAAATATAAGGTCTAGTAGGGTCAATGTCATAAGAGAAGGAATAAATGTGAGAGAAAGATTATAATCTGGTTGGAGGGATCAGGAATCCCTTCATAGAAGGTGGCAGCATGTCAGCTAAGCTCTGAAGGAGAGAAGAAATATTAACAGGTAGAACTGAGGGTAGGAGGAGGGAGAACAATTGAGAAAGAGGCAACAGTCCAAGGTAAATCACCTTTACAAAAATCATAACAGCGAGAATTACAACAGTGAGAGAGATCTGATCTAACCAACTCTATCTTGCCTTTAACGTCCAAACTGCCCGTGGTCATTCCTGAGTGTGGGCCAAGCTAATTTAGGGAGAAGTTTAGTTTATAGTTTAATTAATAATAGCCCTTACCAAAAACTACCACCTCTGTAAAACTAACTAAAGGCCACCAGGTTAGGAGGATGAGAGGGGCCTCAATTCGTAGTTAAATGACTACCAGCCATTATTCTGGAAGTCATAAGATTTGCAACTTCCCCAAGTACTCCTGGAAATAACATCACTATTGTAGAATCTGAGATTGGCCTTTTGAGATATCTTTTCAGACTTTTGCATTTCTGATGATGAGATGGTCTTACGGGGACCAGCGACTCCTCTGTGGGCCCCACCCAGAAGCAGACTCAGTGCTGGAGGACGGTTTTCCACACCCCTATGATTGCATTCTCAACCAATCAGCAGCACCCATACCCTAGCCCCTGCCCACCAAACTATGGTTGAAAAATCCTAGCCTCCAAATTTTCAGGGAGGCTGATTTTAGTAATAATCAAACACCAGTCTGCCGTTTAGCGGGCTCCGCACGTATTAAACTCTTTCTTTATTGCAATTCCCCTGTCTTGATAAATCAGCTCTATCTTAGCAGTGGGCAAGAAGAACACACTGAGTGGTTACACAAGCACAAGGAAAGAGGCAGGAGCGTGTGTGTGTGCGTGTGTGTGTGTGTGTGTGTACGGGAATATTCCAGTTTGTCTGCAACACAAGGCACACATAGAAAGGAAAGGGACATGGCGCAGGGATGCAGACTGGAACATAGCACCAAGGCACCCCATGCCAGGCCAAGGGACCCTTACATAAGTATTTCCTACTAGAAAGAACATTCTTGAGCAGGGAAATGCTGTGAAGCTCAAACCCTCCTCCCCGACCAAAATCCATTGCTTCGGGCTGCTGGTAACTCCCCTGGCTATTAAGGATACCTCATCCGAGCCATTCCCACTTCCAGGCTTTGTCACCTGCTGAGGCCAGAAAGGCAGCGAAAGGGTCTGGAAGCATTGGTGCCACTCAGCTAACCAACATGGTGGCAGAGGCAGCAGCGGAGGCCCCACTGCACCATGTGGGGGCAGGTGGGTTGGAATAACAGAGTAAACGGTGGGCAGCAACTTAGCACTGGCATTATTGGTGAGGCTGGGACATGGGGTCTCCAAGTCCCACTGTGGAGGAGGTGCTGGCATCTACATGCACACCGTTGCTAATAGTAAAATCCTTGGAAGACCTTGATGTAGTTCCTGTGTTCAATCATGGCTCAGAACTATTTAGTCAGTGAAAACCACAAAAACATTTTTTCTAAAATCAATAAACAAGTTGGAAATTATGGGAATAATTTGGTGAGTGATACGCACCAGAATTAGTTATATCACTTGTTTTGTGACATACAGTTTAGTTTAGAGAATAAGAAACCCATTTCTGATTTTCTTTTTTTTTTTTTAACACTTCACAAACTTGTGTGTCATCCTTGTACAGGGACTGTGCTAATGTTCTCTGTATCATTCTAATTGTGGTATGTGTGCCACCAAAGCGAGCACTGTCATTTTCTTATTCACTTATTTATCTATGCAGCCATAGCAGTTGTTGGATGTTTTAAATACCTCTCGGGTTCGCAGTCATTTATTCACATAGAGACAGAAAGCTGTCTTGATGGCCCGGCAGCAAATGAGGGGACATGAAGACGTCCCTCCTAGACAGTGGCTGAGCTGACCTCCCTGCATCCAAGACCATTCCTACCCACCCTGCAGAGCTCTGTCCTATGACATCACCTTCTGACTCCCCTAAAATAGCACATTAATATAATGTAGATGTGGTTTACTTTTCCCTTCAGAGGTGGAGGACACTGTTACCAGAACAGAACGGGTTTATTGCCTCATTAACTGGCCTAAACGGCGGGTGAGATGTATTCATCCATTTCTAATTAGTGAAAGCTGGCTTTGTGCCAAGCTCTGTGCTAGACTCTGGGACACAGTAAGAAGAAATGAGTAAGCAAAGGAGCCTCTGGAGAAAGGACACCCGCCCAGCCTTAGAGGGTAGGAAAAGCTTTTGGGAGAAAGTGGTGTCGACAACGCTGAGACCTGAGAGATGAGGAAACATTAGTCATGTTCTTCAGATGCTGGGGAGGAGACAGGGAAAAAGAAAGGAGAGGAGGGAGGGAGAAGGAGCAGAACACAACTGCAGGATAAAAAACAGTAAGTTCTTAAAGACTTGCAAGAGAAACAATATAGTTCCTTGGGGAAAGTGGATGCTTCTCAAGCCTGGAGCACTGAGCACAAGGTGGGTGCTATAGTTTGGATGTTTGTTTGTCCCCTCTAAGCCTTATGTTGAAATTTAATCCCCAATGTGGCCATACTGGGAGGTGGGGCCTAATGGAAGATGTTTGGGTCATGGAGATGAATCCTGCATAAATACATTAATGCCCTCCATGGGGGGTGAGGGTGAGTGAGTTCTCACTCTATTAATTCCGTGGAACATTGCTTGTTAAAAAGAGCTGGCACCTCCCACTTCTCTTGCTTGTCCCCTCTCTCAGCATGTGATATCTGCACAAACCGACTCCCCTTCCCCTTACACCATAAGTGGAAGCAGTCTGTGGCCCTCACCCAATGCAGATGCCCAGTCTTGAACTTTCCAGTCATTGGAATCATAAGCCAAATGATCCTTTTTTCTTTATCAACAGCCCAGTTTCAGGTATTCATTTACAGCAACACAAAACATACTAAGAGAGTGGGGAGCTGTGAGAGGTAAGACTGGGCTGACAAGCAAGGCCCAGGTCACAAAGGTCTTCATGAGCCACATGAACAGGACTGGGCTTTATTGTGAGAGTAATGGGAGGTCGTTGAAAAGATTTAAGAGAACGGTAATGTGATCAGATTTGCATTTGAGACAGGGTACCCTAGCTGCAGTGTAGGGACTAGATGGGAGATGGCTAGACTGGAAGCAGGGAAACAGTAAGGATGCTTGCTGTGGTAAATCAGGTGAAAGAAAGATGATGGTGTCAGAACTCAACTAATGACCATGGAGTTGAGAGAAGTGGGCATTTCACACACTATTTATTACAAAGAATTAAAGACCTTGGTGACTGACGGATGGTTTTAAGAACTGAAACTTTGTGTCTCTCCCAACTCCCGGCAAAATTTATATTTTGAAACCCTAACTTTTATGTGGCTATATTTGGAGCTGGGGCCTCTAAAGAAGCAATTAAGGTTAAATGAGGCCATAAGTATGGGGTCCTGATCCAATAGGATGTGTCCTTCCTTATAAGAAGAGAAACCAGAGAACTTGCTCTCTCTCTCTCTCTCTCTCTGCCCGCCATGTAAGGACACATTAAAAAGGTGGCCATCTGCAAACCAGGAAAAAAGCCCTCACTAAAAACTAAATTTACCAGCACATTCATCTTAGACTTTCCAGCTTCCAGAACTATGAGAAAATAAATTTCTGTTGTTTAAGTCACCTAGCCCATGATATTTTGTCATAGCAGCCAAGCAGACTAATACAGATGGGGGTTCACAGAGAGAGAGGAGTCAAATGGGACCTCCAGGGTTCTGGCTTGGTTAAGATGTGACCTGGAATACCAGGCACTGATAGGTGTGCACAGGAGAAACAGGCTTGCGGGGAGGATGAGTTCCAATCTGGGCATATAGGGTTTGAAGGACTGTGGGACATCCGGGCAGAGATGCCCAGTAAGCAGTTGGGATACATAAGTCTGGAGCTCAGAAGCAGCAGCTAGATCAGAGATGCAGATTTAACGATAAGCATATAGCTGATAATTAAAGTCTTGAAACAACAAGAGATTTCTCAGGAAGAGAATGAGGATGAATAAAAAGGAAAAAAAACTGAGGACATACATCAAAAAATCACCAATGTTTAAGGAATGGAGAGGAAAAAGAAGAGCTTTTGGGGAAGTTTAAAAGTGGAAGGGGAAAAATCCAAAAATGATTTTTGAACAAACATAAGTGGGGGTGTGGAAATATCAAGAAGGAGAGCATGAACAATAGCATTGGCTGTTTATGGGAAACTAAGTGAGGTCAAGGCAGAGAAGGGAGGCATTGGTTCAGCAGTGCAGGGGATGCTGGCAACCTGGAAAAGAGGGACCTTCAGTGGAATGGCAAGTCCAGAGTCAGGTGCAGAGTAAAGGGTAGAATTAGCAGAATAAACTCTGAGAGAAGTGGAAGTAAAACAATAGCAGAAATAAGGTCAAAGCATATTTGCAAATATTTTTACTCCTGAGCTGTAATTTTTTTTTCTTTTTTTTTTTTTTGAGATGGAGTCTCACTCTGTCACGCCAGCTGGAGTGTAGTGGCGCTGTCTTGGCTCACTGCAAGCTCCGTCTCCCGGGTTCATGCCATTCTCCTGCCTCAGCCTCCCAAGTAGCTGGGACTACAGGCGCCCACCACCACGCCTGGCTAGCTTTTTGTATTTTTAGTAGAGATGGGGTTTCACAGTGTTAGCCAGGATGGTCTCGATCTCCTGACCTCGTGATCCGCCCACCTCGGCCTCCCAAAGTGCTGGGATCACAGGAGTGAGCAACCACGCCTGGCTGAGCTATAATTTTTTAATAGATGTAAATAGGAAGATGGAATTTGTTACTAGAAGGCATAAAGAGATACTTTATTTGTGTAATGCTATTTCTTAAATTAGACTATATGGCAGATTAGAAATGAAGTCACATTTCAACATTATGTGGAACTAGATTGGTATATTTTGTTCAGATTAGGTTTTAATGGAAATGAAGCTTCGTGAACTTATAAGCTTTCAAAATGGTCTCTTTTGTTTATTTGTAAAATGGCTTGAGAGCAACTATAAATACATTTGGACATCAGGCAAATTCCAGGAAAGTTATCTCTGTGTGTGTAATATTGGTTGTCATTATGGTGATTTGGAGAAAATAATACTCCGTACATTATTATAACCGAATGATCCATATTGACCCAAAGCCTTACCGAACTATTGTTGAGATAGAAATATCTGGACTGTAGTAAGAGTCTTGGAAGTGCTAACTCTTGCCCTCTCCCTCTACCTCCCACTTTTTCTCTCTCTCTATAATTATCCAAATGCGAAAAGCCCTAAATCAACACTTGGCAAAATCCTAACATTATTTTGAGACGTTTCTGTTTACTTGTGAGTTTTCATTACTCTGCAAGGAGTTCTTCCCTGCTCTCAAATCCCGAAATGTACTGGAGGATTCTATTACTCTCCTCTTCCCTCCAAATCCCAGAACTTGGCCCATCCAAGACCCATAACCTTACTTTCCCTCTGATTCTCTTCTGCTCCTCCCAAGTCCAGGCAGACATTATCTGGTATTTATGTGGGAGAACTGGCTCTAACTGTTCATGTGGTTTTCCAAACTTTGTGTTTGCCTGGTCTTAACTTCAAAAATACAAAAGTTAAAAATTACTTTTCTTTTACCTGCAATCTGCTCTCTGTCAGCCCATCCCTATGGCATAAAGATAAATTTCATACTACATCAGACTGACAAAGAGGTACAAAACCTACAGGGAGGGAATTTTAGTTTATACCTCAGAATATTATCTTGCCACTTAAGCAAATAAAAGAGAGAGAGAGAAAGGAGGAGGAAGGAAAGAAAGAGGAAGGAAGGAAGGAAGGAAGGAAGGAAAGGAGGGAGGGAGGAAAGTCATCAGATGTAATTTAAAAATTAGATCACCCCTATCATCTAACAACACAATCACTGGGAACAATTTTGGTATATATCTTTTCAGTTTATTATCTATATATCCATCTATATATTTCTGCTATGTCTATCTTTTGCTACCTGTAGGTTGCAATCTGCTTTATTGAATTTAATAATTCACTTCTCTCATGCTTGACAGCATTACTCAATTCTGAAAAGCCTTTCTAAATATAAAAAAGTAAATTTAAATTTTTTCTTTAATTTTTAATGAAAAAATTTATGACACATTTTTATCTTAACCTACCTTACCCAAACAATTTTCACATTGCTAACTAGGCAATAAAAACAAGTTTATACAAACAACAGACAACAGTATTCTGAAGTATCTGAATATGGTTTGTACATTAACTAAAATATAATAAAAATCTATTGTACTCACAAAATGAGGACGAATAGTCTTCGTAGTGGATGTTGGTTGGGGACAGTTGTGGGAAAGTCATTCTTTTGGAAGATGAATTTTCTATACACCATTTTCTTTACCAATTTTTCACATTTTCAGGGATTCATGATTATATTTGGCACTCAAATCGAAATAATTGGACTTAGAAATAAAGTTAGAGCACTGAAAGCTATCTGTAGGGTAAAATAAAGGCTAAGTCTTTGTATTAGTCTGTTTTCATACTGCTATAAAGAACTGCTCAAGACTGGGTAATTTATAAAGGAAAGAGGTTTAATTGACTCACAGTTCAGCAGGGCTGGGGAGGCCTCAGGAAACTTACAATCATGGTGGAAGTCACCTCTTCACAGGGCAGCAGGAGGGAGAATGAGTGCAAGCAGGAGAAATGACAGATGCTTATAAAACCATCAGATGTCATGAGAACTTACTCACTATCACAAGAACAGCATGGGGAAACTGCCCCCATGATTTAATCACTTTCCACTGGGTCTCTTCCACGACACATGGGGATTATGGGAACTAAAATTCAAGATGAGATTTGAGTGAGGACACAGCCAAACCATATCAGTTTTATAATTCTTAGTAATGTATGGAAAGAGCACACAGAGACACTATGTCTTTACCCCACTGGATTGCTGAACCTACACAAAGCAAAGTATTTTAGAATCACCTAATATGGTGCCCAATTCTACTTGTTTCACATTATATTATTTGATTAGAAACTACTGTGCTGAGAAAATCGATTTGGTTAACATGGTTATCCTAAAATCATTTGGTTAACATGGTTATCCTAAAAGCATAATGTTTAACCAATTTGGTTTGGTTAACATGGTTATCCTAAAACTATAATGGTTCATATAGCACATTTACTTAGTATTGCTTGGGTGAAAAATAGTTAAATTTTTTTAAACATTGTCTGAAAAGTTGTATAACTCTGAAATAGCCAATATGGCCAAAAATTGTTCAGTGAACAGTCATTATATGAAGTAAATCTATCTATGAAAACATCATTTTATACCAGTAAATATGATTCTACAGCAATATTTTAAATGGCTGCATAAATTCCATTATGTAAATGTACCAAAATTTATTTAAACAATTCACAATTATTGGAAATTTAGTGATTTTTTCCAGATTTCATTGTTATAAACAATACTATGCATGATCCTTCTTGTGGTAAAGTCTCCTAAGAGGCTCTTCATATTAAAGTATTAGCCTTTTTTATCCAAAGCTAGATCCCAATTCTTCTGATTCCCAAGTTAGTATTTTTCTCTCTACGCCAAATTGAGGAGACAGGGATCACACTAAATTTGCTGTACATAGATTGACATAACCACAGAAACAAACAAGCAAAGATTCCCATGAACACGCACATATTAAAAGTAATGGCAAAACTGCAATTACTTTTGTACCAACCTAAGAGAAGTTTATGTTGATCGTTCGATTCAGAAGAATGCAATTCTCACTCCAGAGTAATTGACCAACCGTTTATTAAATAATATGCTTTTCAGAGGCACATAACCAAGAAAAAAATTTACCTCTTGTCCAACTTCGTATTCATGGTTTAGTTTGGAAATCCCTTCTGAAAGACTCAATGCTTTAGGCTAGAATCTCTTTAAGAGTTTTTCAACTTTCCTTGTTAAGCAAGTAAGGGAAAACTGTGTTATGCTAGAAAAAAAAATGGCCTGGTTCTAATTCTTTTGCCTTTACCTTTGTTCCTTCATTGACTTGTAAAGGTAATTAATATGGAAAAACTCTGGTGATCCATATGGCCAGTGTTCTCCACTAATTAAGTTATTAGTTCACATACACACACAGACACATACATGTGTTACCTGGGCAACTATACACAGAAGCAGAAATTAATTAACCTGGTGACAAATATAATTAAAGCAAGAACCTATGGCCTTAAAGTGGTATTATCTGGTATCACCAAAAGAGTAAGACTGAATGTGTTTTCATTTGAATTCAGTCTTACTCTGAATTCAATGGCCAGAAATAAATGGCTTCAAATTCCTATTTCCATTTCAGTTATGACATTTTCCTGATGAAGCATACGTCCTGGCCAGAGTGCTGTGTTATAAACAAGCAAGTTTTCTGTAAATGTTACAAATCTATTTCAAATCTGACAGGTTCTCTTATTTCTCCAATAGTTCAGGTAAAAAATATATATATATACAGCACATTAATATAATTTATCCATCTTGTTCAGGAAGAATAGAGAATTGGTAAGGTTAATTGATTTCCCATTCACTATTTCTGGTGTTGGTTTCCATGAAAAAAAAACATGTGTTTGGATGTCAGCAAATCAATGACTATTTCATTTTCCTTCATTCTTTTTATGAGGAGGCAGCCTAGGGCAGTGAAAGCCTCCCCAGACATAGGAGACATGGAAGTGCCTAAGAGGTGCTACTGCTGCTGGAACAGACACCTGGAGTTGGTACTTGCCATAACCCACAATCCTCACGACAATCACCAGCAATTTCTGGCAACTCAACAATTTCCACTGTTATGGAAGCCAGAATCAGAAAGCTTACCCTTTCCTCCCACTTCTGAACTCTCATAAATGCCACTTACTGACAGAACCTAAAAGGCAGCCTCTTGGCAAAGGATCCTGAGAAATGTAGTTTGTAGACTCCCAGAACTAGCAGTACAGAAGCAAGTAAGGAAGAGTAAGTGTTCAGCTTAGAGACAGCAGATAAATAACTGGCACACCTCTAAAACGAAAAACAGAAGCAGAAAAGCAAAACAGAATTAAGGAATTCAGAGGAAACATTGACAGTACAGAGAACGGTAACCAAAAAAAAAAACTTTTTAAGAAATGATTAAGAACAGAAAAAACAAGAAAAGGTAGGACATCCATAAAAACAGAATTAGACACTGTTAAATAAAAAGACATTTTAAAACAAGAGAGAGCAAATGGAAACAAAAACTGTGATAATTAAAATTAAAAATAAAAGTTCAAAAGAACACTTGAAAGGCAAGGTAAAAAAAAATTCCATAGAATTTAAATACACAGGAGTAGAAAAAATGACAAAATTAGAGGATCTACTAAGATCTGAATAATAAGAACTTCAGAAAAAGAAAATGGAAAAAGTAGACAAAAGGAACATATACAAATAAAAGAAAAATTGCCAGAACTGAAGAAAACAAATCTATAGTTTGAAAAGCCCCACCCAAGTACCCAAAAATGACCAAGGCATGTCACCATAAAATTTCAGCACACCAGGGATAAAAAGAAAATCCTAAAAGCTTAAATAGAAGAAAAAAGAGACCATGTATAAAGATTCAGGAATAAAAAGTCATCAGAATTTTTTTTTTTTTTGAGATGGAGTTTCCACTCTTGTTGCTCAGGCTGGAGTGCAATGGCACAATCTCAGCCCACTGCAACCTCTACCTCCTGGGTTCAAGCGATTCTCCTGCCTCAGTCTCATGAGTATCCGGGATCACAGGCATGTGCCACCACTCCCGGCTAATTTTGTATTTTTAGTAGAGACGGGGTTTCTCCATGTTGATCAGGCTGGTCTCGAACTCCCGATCTCAGGTGATCCACCCGCCTCAGCCTCCCAAAGTGCTGGGATTACAGGCGTGAGCCACCACGCCCGACCAAAGTCATTGGACTTTTAAAGAACAAAAATGAAGGAGAAAGGAATAGAAAGTATTATCAAAATTTTGAAGAAAACTTATTTCTAACTTACAATTCTGTCCCCTCTACATTATCAAACAAAAGGTAAAATAAAAATAAAAACATTTTTAGAATACAGGTTACCCCCAAAATTATCTCCCAAGCATTATTTCCCAAAAAGTTATTGTAAGGTAAATTCCCCCACAAGAAGGAAGTAAACCAAGAAGTCATAAGTTTCAAAAGAAGGAATGAAACAGAGAAGAGGTGAGGGGAATTTGGATGAGAATTGGTTCCTCAATGGCAGCTACACAAAAGCCTAGAGATCAGCCAATCCAGACTGGATCAGTAGGATAAAAGGCTCTGGAACAGAGTTGTTTCCATAGGGAAGAGTAAAGGGGAAAACTAATAGATCAAGTGTGGCTATACAGAAAGGACATGCACAATTCTGTCAGAGTACTTGGGGAAGAATTGACAGGCACATGGAAAACCAAATATATTGGTGGTGGGGGGAGGATCCTAGCAACTACTAACTCCAGCAAAAACAAAAAGTTATAAAAGAAATGTAATTGTGTTATGATAATACTGATTTCACCAAAAATGTATAACGTAAGTAGATGCTTGCACGGGGTCAGAGAAAGCATTGGTGATGTGGAAGTATGTAAGAGATAAAATCTCAACTACACTAGTAGAAAATCAATAGAATATATCGAAAATTAAAACATTAAGGAATGTCATTTAAGCATGAGGATCCATTTTACACATCATGAAACTATTGCTTTTAAATCGTCAGCAAGTTTTCACAGGTCATACTCAGAAATGGGCAGTGCTAGGATTCCAGTCCTAGCCTGTCATGCAAAACCTGTGCCTTCGACTCCTTTACGTGCTGATTCTGCCTCATTGGCAGTGTCATCTTTTATGTCTTTTATGTTTAAGCTCTAAGTCCCACTCTCTAAGGTGTGCATTTCTAACACCATAGAATCCCCACATGACATCATGTATGGGGTATTACTCAGAACCTATTGCAGAGGAGAATCATACCAAATCATTTGTCATATAATGTGCTAACCACAAATGGTAGCACATCCTTTGACCAGCATCCTCGGAATAAACTATAACACCAAGATCCTCTTACAATTTTAAAAGGAAATCATTTAAAAATGGATTGTTCTCATTCCTGACCTCTCAAAAATAAAGATTCTTAATAATCATTAAAATTCTTAATGATTTTTAGTAATCATAACTTTTTATGAAAGATTTCCTACCATTTCTTTTGGTGTCTCACAGAAATGCCCATTTTCATATTGCAAGCTACTTTGGAGAACGTTTTAAGTACATGTCAAGTCTAAAGTTGTAGTTTTTGCCAGATATAAATTGGAATAACCTGAGGAGTTCTTTCAAATACTCATCCCTAGACACCACCACAGACCAATTAAAAATCAGAATCTCTAGATGTTTTAAAAGCATCTCAGGTTATTCTAATATAAAGGGTTGAAAACCATAGGTTCACAATATCAGAGTCGTTTGAACCTGTCCAACTCCATTTTGAATAGGGGCTGGGTAAAATGAGGCTGAGATCTACTGGGCTGCATTCCCAGGAGGTTAAGGCATTCTTAGTCACAGGATAAGACAGGTGGTTGGCATAGATGCAGTTCATAAAGACCTTGCTAATAAAACAGGTTGCAGTAAAGAAGCCGGATAAAACCCACCGTAACCAAGATGGTGACAAGAGTGACCTCTGGTAGTCCTCACTACTACACTCCCACCAGCGCCATGACAGTTTACAAATGCTATGGCAACAACAGGTTACCCTGTGTGGCCCAAAATGGGAAAGCATGAATAATCCACCCCTTTTTAGCATATCATCAAGAAATAACGATAAAAGTGGGCAACCACCAGCCTTCGGGGCTGCTCTGTCTATGGAGTAAACATTCTTTTTTTCTCTACTTTCTTAATAAACTTGCTTTCACTTTACAGACTCACCCTGAATTATATCTTGCGCAAAATCCAAGAACCCTCTCTTGGGGTCTGGATCAGAACCCCGTCTCCGGTAACAACAATAGTGATTCTCAAAATGTGGTTCCCAAATCAGCAGCACTAGCATCAGCTGGTAACTTGTCAGAAATGCAAATTGAGCTCTGGAGACCAGAAGTCTGAAGTCAAGGTGTTGACGTGGCGGGACCTCACTCCCTCCCAAGGCTCCCCGGTTCCTTACCTCTTCCAGTTTCTGGTGTCTGTTGGCATTCACTGTGGTTGCATCCTTCCAATCTCTGCATCCGTCTTCACATGGCTCTCTCATCTGTGTGTCTGTGTCTTCCCTTCTTCTGTCCCTTACAAAGACACTTGTCATTGGATGTAAGATCCACTTGGTAATCCAGAATGATCTCATCTTAAGATTCTTAACTTAATTACACCTGCAAAGACACCCTTACCCTCACATTCATAGGTTCTGGGGACATATTTTTTGGGGGACACCATTCAACCCACTACAACACTCAAGTTTGAGAAGCAGTGGTAGAGGCAGAATGAATGAGGAAATTCCACATGGAAAGGTGCTCCCTTCAATTTCGCACAAATCCTCCCCTCTCTTTTCATTTTCTCCTCTTGTTCACTTCTTTCTCTTCCTTTTATTCACTTGATTGTTATGTGTTTCTATTTCTTTTCCACTATTTAATTTTTTCTTTTTCCTCATATTCCTTGAGAAAAAATTTTTCCATTACTTTTCGACTCTTCTTACAGCCTCGTTCAGGCTGCAAACTGCATTTCTGTTTTAGAAGAAAATTCAGAATAATGAAACAAGGCTTCCTTTTTTGGTGAAATATCAAAAATCATATTTCACATAAAATGTGATCAAATCTGATTTTAGAATTAATACTACAGATAACAAATGCTGTAGATGGTTTAGTAATTCTGTTTTTCCCATTGCAACCAGTGTCCTCTAGTGGTCAATGTTGGAATTGATAGTAAAAAATAAACATTTATCTTTTTTCTTGCTTACTGATTAAATAACATATGTTGAGAAAGCAATGTGTGTCAGATACTGTAGATGTCTATATAAGACACCTAGACAAATAAAATTAAGATGCCATCCTTCAAAAGCTCAACTTTTTCCTATATTATTTCAGAGATGCTGGAATATTTGATTGGAATATATATTTCATTAAAATCTATGAAAACCATTTCAAGTTCATTAGTGTAACTATGCAGGCGTTCTAGTGAGCAATTTTTTTTGTCCAGAGGGATAATTCAAAGAAACTTTATAATGTATGAAAAACGAATGAAATATGCAACATAACTCTGGTCAGAAACACTTGGTGTGATGATTTAATAAATTGTACATACCAATATAAAAATTTTAACTCTTTGAAATTCCTTTATCTCTCATGTTAATCCTTGTATCTCTTTTATGTTTTGAAGAATAGCCAAGTTGGTTCAATAGTGCGCTAATCAAGCACACACATTTTACTCTCTTTCCTCCCCAAATCCCATGGAAATAAAAAATAAATAAAATAAACTTGAGAATAAATCTGTAAAGAATTGAATCATGGGAAACTGGCATCACCAGACCAAAAGAAAGTGCAATTTTGACTAAATGTATGGTGTAAGTGTATAGCAGAGTCATGTCAGGCATGAGAACTCCTGATCTGAGTAAGGTTTTCCAAGAGTTGTATTGGTCTTCACAAGACAAGGAGGTACTTAAGGGCGAAGAGGCCACGGCAGGAAGGGAAGCTGGGGGAGTGTTCATGTGGAGAGCCCAGCTTCTGAGATGCTTTCCTCTTAAACCCCAATAAAAGACTCTTCCAGTCAGAAATCTAGTCTTTCCCCTCCTACACTATAATTCCCTCTTTTAAACTTTTCCAACCCTCCAGTAGATAAATTCTTATTGTTATGGCCTGAGTTGTATCCCCAAAAATGCATGTGTTGAAGTCCTAACCCCCAGTACCTCGGAATGTGACTGAATTTGGAGGTAGGGTCTTTAAAAAGGTAAGTAAGGTGAACTGAGGTCATATGGGAAGGCCCTAATCCAATATAACTGTCATAATAAGAAAAAGAGACTAGGAAGCCAGCAACACACAGACTGAGGGGCAAGCACGAGAGGGCACAGCAAGAAGGCCGCCACTTACAGGTCAAGGAAAGAAGCTTCACTGTAAAACCACTCTGCTGACACCTTGATTTCGGACTTCCAACCTTCAGAACTGTCAGAAAATAAATTTTTGTTCTTTAAGCCACCCAGTCTGTGGTAATTTGTTATGGCAGCAAACTAATACACATATTCGCCTGCAGAGCCTGGTGGAATAATCTTAGAGAGGTTGCACAGGACAATTCATAAAAGGAGAATGAAAGGGAGTCCCAATACCTCGTTATCACACTGGCACCCCTCAAGAGGGATCCTTATTATTTCAAGTCTATGAGCTGTAGCGCAATGCAGTCTACAGAAAGATGAGGAAATTTTAGAAAGAGCAGTAAAACTAAGATGTTCAGAAGCATCCCTGAGTGGACAACTGGAGACATAGATGACCAAACTATCTGCTTCCACTGCTCCTGCATGAGGATTTTACTTAGTATATGGATGAGTATTCATTTTAACCATTACATATTTGTCTGGGTGTACTACATACAATTATTATATCAAATGCATTATTTTACAGACATTGCTGCTAAAAATAAGGCTAGTAAAAATTGAGAATTGATTTAAAGCTGAAGAGGAAAAGTAAAAAATTCCATAAAGAAAAAATGTTATGTACAAGGAAATAATGATCATACATCTACAACCTAAGATGCTAGGAAACAAAAGAGTATATACACAGAGTTCTAAGAGGAAAGGATTTAGAACCTAAAATCCCATATCCAGACAAATTATCACTCATATAAGAGGACAAAATAAGGATATTTGTAGATGTCACACAAAACTTTTAGATATAACTACTAATCTGGTTTGGATCTGTGTCCCCACCAAAGCTCATGTCGAATTGTAATCCCCATTGTTGGAGGTGGGGCCTAGTAGGAGGTGACTGGACCATGGTGGCAGATTTCTCATGAATGGGTTCATACCATCCCCTTGGTACTGTCCTCATGATAGTGAGTGAGTTCTCATGAGACTGGTGGTTTAAAAGTGTGTGGCACCTCCCTGCCCTCTGTCTCAGTCCTGCTTTTGCCGTGTGACTTGCCTGCTCCCCCTTTGCCTTCCACATGATTGTAAGCTTCCTGACAGCTCCCCAGAAGCAGATGCAGCTATGCTTCCTGCACAGCCTGCAGGACCATGAGCCAATTAAAATAAATACTGAGGCCTGGTGCCGGCAACTCACACCTGTAATCCCAGCACTTTGGGAGGCCGAGGCAGATTGATCACTTGAGGTCAGGAGTTCGAGACTAGCCTGGCCAGCATGGTGAAACCCCATCTCTACTAAAAATACAAAAATTAGGTGGGCGTGGTGGTGGGAGCCTGTAATTCCAGCTACTCAGGAGGCTGAAGCATGAGAATCGTTTGAGCCTGGGAGATGGAGGTTGCAGTGAGCCAAGATTGTGCCACTGCACTCCAGCCTGGGCAACAGAACAAGACTTTGTCTCAAAATAAATAAATACATACATACATACATACTGAGTGTTGGTAGAGAATAGAGAATTCCCTTCCCTTGGCATGAGTAGAGAGGAGGGCTTGGCTTGGGAAGCCCTGTATTAGGGGACTGGGATCCCCCATCTTGCATTCCCTTTTCAGGGTGCTGATAGGCAGGAGAAAACACTTTGGGCTTAGCCCCAGATAGTTTGAACACAAGAGGTAGCTCTTTATGGGTAAATGCCAATTGTCCACACTTGGTGTCCATAGTGAGCACTGTTGATCTCAAGCATAGTCTCCCCTCTCCCCACCGGGTCCCCACTGGGGTAAGAAGAGCCGTTGTGATATGGTTTGGCCCTGTGTCCCCACCCAAATCTCATCTTGAATTGTATCTCCCACAATTCCCACGTGGTTTGGGAGGGACCTGGTGGGAGATAACCGAATCAAGGGGGCAGTTTCCCCCATACTGTTCTTGTGGTAGTGAATAAGTCTCACAAGATCTGATGGCTTTATCAGGGATTTCCGCTTTTGCGTCTTCCTCATTCTCTCTTTGCCTGCTGCCATCCATGTAAGGGGGACTGGCTCCTCTTTGCTTTCCACCATGATTGTGAGGCTTCCCCAGCCACGTGAAATTGCAAGTCCAATTAAACCTTTTTCTTTTGTAAATTGCCCAGTCTCAGGTATGTCTTTATCAGCAGCGTGAAAACGGACTAATACACCTTGGTTTCAGCTTGTTCACTGCTCAGCCATCAAGAAGATCCCTGGGCCAGTCATTTGAAATACCATTTTATCTTCAAAATAGGTAAATAAAAATGATTAACTTGAGAATATAGAAACAGAGGAACTAAAATACTAGACAATAAATAACAATAACATATAATAAAGGAGGAAAACAGAGATAAACAATCCGAAGACTATTTGGAAGGGAGTTAAAGATATAGGCAAACTTAGATTCCATTAAAGCAAGTAAGTATGTATAAATTTGAGAGTGAACGTAAGAACAAGTGAAATAGAATATATAACTTCCAAACTATTAGAGTCAAAAAATGAGAAAGAATTTGATCAATCCAATCAAATTTTAAGAAGAAAAAAGATGCAAAGAACATGTAGTATATAAAATGCACAAAATGAGATGGTAGAAATAAGTTCAAATAGATCAGTAATCTAAAGTGATTAGAATAAACTCACCAATTAAGAGACAAATATTCTAAAAAAGAATTTTTCTAAGAAAAGGTTTAGAAAAATAAAATACCCATGTATGCTCTCTTTAAGAGATTCACATGAAACCCAACAGCAGAGAAAATTTCTAGGAAAATATGGGAAATGTTATACTAACCAAAAGAAAGCTAATGTAACCATGTTAATATTAATAGCAGACAGAATAGACTTTAGGATTTTAAAAAAATCCTTTTAGGGATAAAGAGGGTCATTATATAATAATGAAAACTAATTCACCACAATGATATAATAATTTTTAGCTTATATATACTTAACAGCATCACCTAAAAAGATATAAAGCAAAAATTCAGAGAATTACAAAATGAATATGATAAATTCACAGTCACAATAGGAAATATCAACATAGGTCTATGAGTAATTGACAGTTTGAGCAGAGCAAAACTATTAATCTTTATATAGTGATTATATAGAGAAAAACCTGTAACGAACAATTAGTAAGCACACATTGTTTTCAAACACGTACGGTATGTTTACCAAAATTTACCATATACTAGGTAATTCTCAGCAAACACTAAGAATTAATGTCATACATACCAGATTCTCTGGCTACTGTAGAAAAATGTAGAATTCAATAAGCAAAATATAATTGTATTAGGTTTCTATTGCTGCTATAACAAATTGCCACTAATTTAGTGGCTTAAAACAACACCCATTTATTATTTCATAGTTCTGTAAGTCAGATATCTGGGTGCAGCATGAATCAGCTGGTTCATGAATCAGCTGATTCACAAGGTTATAATCAAGGTGTTCTGCTGGGCTGCGTTCCTTTCCAGAGGCCCTGGGGATGTTTCCAAACTCAGATTGTTGGTCTGATTCGGTTCCTTGCAGGTATAGGACCCAAGTCCCCGCTTCCTTACTGGCTGTCAGCCCCAGCCAGTCTTTGCTCCTAGAAGCTGCCTGTGCTCCCTCTCATGCTTTCCATGTGCCCCACCTCCTGCAATCCAGCAGCAGTGATGAGTCCTTCTCATACTTCCAATCTCTCTGGCTTCTGCCACATTTCTCTGTTTCTAGCCAGAGAAAATTATCTGCATTTAAGGATATATTTGAGTAGGTTTTCCCCACCCAGATAATACAGGATAATTTCCCTATTTTAAGATCCATCATCTTCATATCTGCAACTCGGTTTTGCCATGTAGAGTAACATATTGGCCCGAGTGCACTGCTGTTTACAGCTAATTGATCACAACCAGTTATAAATTTATCTGTTTCTTCTCCACTCCCACTGCTTCACTTGCCTAGCCTTAAAAAATAATTTTAAAAATTAAAAATAATAATATGTAAAGTAACAGATTTACAGGTTCCTGGGATTAGAGTGTGGACATATTTTGGTAGTGGGGGAGGGTCTGCCTATCACAATAGTCCAATAAATAAACAATATACTTGGAATTATTTTAAATCTACAATTAATAGGTCAAAAGAAAAAAATCATAAAAATTTTAAAATATTTAGAGCTTAATAATGATGAAAAGCCAAAACGTGAAGGAATGAGCTAAACCCAATTTTGCTTAGAAGAAAAGCCATAACCTAAAATGTTCACGTGCAAAGAGAAGAAAAAACATTAATGAATAAATGTACTAATACAGAATTTTAATTAAAAACAACAGTCTAAACTCCGGAGCTGGGAAGGAAATAGTAAAAATAAGAGCCAGAGTCAATGAGTAAACAACAAACAACTTATAGAGAGGATCAAAGAAATCAAAGAGTCAATCTTTGAAAATACTACTAAAATAGACAAATTTCTGACAATATTGATCAACAAAGAGAGAAGGTAAGAATACAAAAGGAGAATAAACTGCTTTTTTTTTTTCCTTTTTATTCTTTTTTAGAGATGGAGTCTCACTCTGTGGCCCAGGCTAGAGTGCAATGGCACAATCTCGGCTCACTGCAACTTCGGCCTCCCGGGTTCAAGCAATTCTCCTGCCTCAGCCTCCCGAGTAGCTGGGACTACAGGCACACACTGCCATGCCCAGCTAATTTTTTTTTTTTGTATTTTAGTAGAGACGAGGTTTCACTGTGCTGCCCAGGCTAAACTCCTGAGCTCAGGCAATCTGCCTGCCCCGGCCTCCCAAAGTGCTAGGATTATAGGCATGAGCCACTGCGCCTGGCCATAAACTCCATTTTTTAAAAAAATTATGTGAATATTATAAAGAATTTTATGACAATAAATCAGTAAGATTGCTCTATATATAATCAATAAATGAAAATTAACATTCCGGTACAACAGCAATAAACAACTGGAAAATGTCAATTAAAAGAATTTACAATAGCAACCATAAGATTCCTAGGAATAAATCTAACAACAACAAAAAAGATATGCAAGACATTAATAAAATCAAAATACCATAAGGGAGGATATGAAATAATCCCTAAACAAAAAAAAAATCCATAAATGGAGAGATACACTGTATTCATGACAGGATAACAAAGAAGGCCATTATTTTCAAATTCATGTACATTTTCAGAAACACAAAAGGAAAATAAAATTAGTACTTTTTTAAATTTGGTATTAAGGAAATAGTCTAAACAAAATTAAGGATAAGTCACAGACTGAGAGAAGATATTTGTAATATACACATATAATGAACCAAGGATTCTCTCCCCTAGTTATAAAGAACTCCTAAAATTTAATAAGCAGAAAACAAATAACCCAGTAGAAAAATGAGCAAAAGAGATAGTCAATTAACAAAAGAGGAAAACTAAATAACTTAACCTTGATAATAATCAGGAAAAAAATCCAAATTAGAACAATAATAAATATTATTTTATATCCATCAAGATGACTAAATCTAATAATGTCAAGTTTTGGAGGTTACGTAAGGAAAGAGCAGCTCATATATTACTAGGAGTATAAATTGGTACAACTACAAACCCTAGTGAAGTAGAGACTACACATACCTGTCTGTCTAGTAATTCCATTTTCAGGCCCCAACCCTAGAAAAATACTTGCCCAAGGAGACAGATATAAGGATGGTCTTTTTTGCGATGAATTTCTCAGGTGTTCTTTGTGCTTCTTGTGTTTGGCTGTCTAGATCTGTCACAAGGCTGAGGAAGTTTTCCTTGATTATTCTCCCAATATGTTTTCCAGGCCCCCTCTTGCTTCTGCTCTGCCATGTGAGATGGCTCCACTTTCTGCCATGAGTAAAAGCTCCTTGAGGCCTCCCCAGAATCCAAGCAGATGCTGTTCCATGCTTCCTGTGCAGTCTGCAGAACCATAAGCTAATTAAACCTTTTTCTTTATAAATTACCCCACCTCGAGTATTTTATAGCAGTGCAAGAATGGCCTAATACACTGATCAGCTGATAAAGTCAGTACTGTTATTGTCGTCATTATTCTTATTTTATCACTGAGAACTTTGAAGCACAGAGTGTTTTAAAATTTTACACAAGATTGGTAGAACTAGTGTGGGAGCACTGGAGCTTGAAGCCAAGAAGGTTTGTATTAATGAGCCCATGACCCTTACGACTATACCATTTTTTCTTTCTTCGCAAGAAAAAATTAGATTGTGAGTGCATTTACAATCTGTATGAGAGAGATTATGTGTGGGTAGTGATGATTTACCTTAAATCTTTAGATCTGAAGGACAAGTGGACATTCACAAGCAAAGAAAGGGAGTGTTCCAAGCAGGGTGAACTCATAGGAATTACCTTTGGAAGCAGGGAGCACAGCATGCAGAATGGGATAAAATAAAGTCAGGTAGCTGGGGCAGGGATAGCCAGAGGGAGAGCCGTGTGAAAGGGACTGGAGGGGAAGGATGAAGGATGAAACATGCAGGGCTTTTAAAAATGTTTTGTCATTACCCTGGAAAACAAATGAGAATTCATCCATGGGGATGAGATTCAAGCATACAGAGCTAGTTGAGTGGCCAGAAAATGGATACAGGGACGTGGAGTGATCAGTTGGAAGGCAGGAGAGAGATGACCTAGTGTGGTCCAGGCTGCTAAGGAGGGGTGGACAGGTTCCAGTGAGGTGGTCAATAGAATAAATAATGGGTTGAAAGTGAGGGTTAAGGTGAGGGAGAAATTAAGGATTATTCTAGGTTTCCGACCTAAATAAAAGGACAGACAGTATTGTCACTAAGATAGAAAATGCTGAGTAAGTCTGTGGGATATGATGAGTTTCTCTTCAGATAACCCAATCAATCTTTTATTCTTTAATTCATAGTACCCCCTTGCCTTTTTCCCTTTTTCTCTTTTTTTTCCTTTTTGCCTTTGTTAGATACCCAGGCATGCCACAGTACCAGGCGTTACCAATACCAGCTCACATTCCTTTCCTTATTTGGAAAGAGGACTAACTTTCTAGCTCATTACAGACACCCCTTCCCCTTTCTTCTCCGCTTTCTTTTACATGCCCACCTTATCTTAAAAAATCAAATGTTTAGCCAGCCGGGATTCATTTAGATTGTACGACCCGACCCCAGCCAATGGGGAAAGGGTACAGGGGCAGGACTTGTGTCAGGAATAAAGGCTCTCATGCCCCTTTGTTCAGGTGTGCTCTCATGGCGACTGGCCAAGGAGGCACCCCTCTGCGCAGAAGTAAAATTGCTTTGCTAAGACTCCTTTGTTCGAGCGTTCAATTTCCTTAGGATTTTGAATGTTATTCCTAACAAGTCTGAGTGTGGGAATGAGGGAAGATCCTGAGTTGGGGTTTGCACACATTGGGTTTAGAATGCCTTGGGAACGTTCAAGTGGAAAAGCCTGGGAGGCAGTGGGAGACATAGCTCCGAAGTCAAAAGGACAGAATGGCCCGGGATGGAAAGATAAATTTGGGAGTCATCTAGTGGTATCTAAATCCATGAACAAGCATGCTCTCTCCTAGGGAAAAGGAACCTGAGAAGAAACAAGAGTCAAAGGTGCAATCAGAGCTAGCCAGAGGGGGACGGGAACTGCCCATGGTGTGTTGTACTGGTAAACCTTGGCTAGCACATGCGTCACAGTGGGAAAAACATCCAAGATGATCCATTCATAGAAGCAGCTCAGGGAATCTGTCTCTATCACGACCCTGATATGTTGTTCACAATCCTCCAGCTGCAGAAGGCTTCACCAATGTGAAGTAGAGATCCACGAAATAAGTCTACCCTTTCAGTATCCTCAAACCCAGGCCCATATGCCCACCCAAGTAGCCCCATGGGTTCTTGTACTGGCTGAATTGTGCCTCCTTCCCACCCCTAAAATCCCAAGTTGAAGCCCTAACCCTGAGTACCTCAGAATGTGACTGTATTTGGAGATAAGGCTTTGTGGAGTTGATGACATTAAAATGAGGTCATTATCATGAGCCCTAATCCAACCTGATTGGTGGCCTTAAAAGAAAAAAAAAAAAATAGAACACACACGAAGACACCAGGGATGCACAAGCACAGAGGAAGGACCATATGAGGATGCCATGAGAGGGCAACCATCGCAAGCCCAGGAAAGAGCCCTCAGGAGCAGCCAACCCGCGACGGACCGTGATCTTGAATTTCCAGCTTCCAGAACTGTGAGAACATAGATTCCTGTTGTTTAAGCCACCTGGTCAATGATATTTTGCCATGACAGCCCTAGCAAATGAGCACATTCCTCAAGGCATAATGTATCATTTTTAATTTTCTGTCATCTAAGGTAGGCTTTTCTTTTTTCTGCTATAAAGGATTATCCAGCTGAGCGCGGTGGCTCATGCCTGTAATCCCAGCACTTTGGGAAGCCGAGGTGGGCAGATCATCTGTGGTCAGAAGTTCGAGATCAGCCTGGCAAACATGGTGAAAACCCTGTCTCTACTAAAAATACAAAAATTAGCCAGGCATAGTGGCAGACGCCTGTAATCCCAGCTACTCGGGAGGCTGAGACAGAGATGCTTGAACCCAGGAGGCGGAGGTTGCAGTGAGCAGACAGCACACCACTGCACTCCAGCCTGGGCGACAGAGCGAGACTCTGTCTCAAAAAAAAAAAAAAAAATTATCCATCCCTGGCTGTCTAGTGGCTAGGAAAAAATAATAATAAAAGCTTACCCACTAAGGATCACCAAGACACACCTGGGGTCAAAAAGAGGTTAGGTTTACTTGCTTCCTGCAGCAAGAAGAACACACACCATGAGAACTGTGGCACATCTCAAACTAGGGCAATTAGGGGAGGATACTTACAGGGTTTGGGGAACTGGGGTTTGTCATAGCATGGATTTAGGGCAGAAGATGATGGGGAGGGTCTGAGCAGTGATGAGTCAGAATCTGTCAACTTGGTAAGTTTTTGGAACAATCAGTGGTCTTATCTTTAAAAGACACAAGTCTTTGTGCAGTTACTATGAAATCAAGTTTGTGGTCTTATTTTGAACATAGGGCCCTGGATGAGCTGATGTTAAAAGGGTCATAGCTTGGATAGTCTGTCCTGCATGTCCTGGTTTGGTACAGTTTGTCTGTTTTGCAAGTTATAGAACAGTTTGGCAAGTTGTGATTTCTGTTTATTTCTCACCACTCAGACCTCTTTGTGTTTACCTCAGGGATCTCAGACATGACTTAAAGAGCTGACATGGATAAGTGAGCACTGGATTGGTAAAGCATGACTATGCTTTCTTTCTGGGTGACTCCAAACTTTCTTACCTGTTTACAAACCACCATGATCCTAAGATGTGAAAGAAGCATCTTGGCATCTGAAAAACTAAAGATTCAATATGCTCAATTAAAACAAATTTACTTTCTCATTTAACTGACATCCAAACAGTAGAATTACATTAACAATTTAGCTCAAAAGTTTAAATTGGGGCTCTAGAGTCAGGCAGACCTTCATTCAATTCATATCTTCTTGTAGGATTTTAGGCAAATTTCTTAACACCTTCTGGACAGTTTCATCACCAGTAAAATGGCATATATAATACTGCCTTTCTAATAGGGTTATTGTGAGAATTAAGTAAGTTAATGCATGTCATCTACTTACTTGTTACTATGTTACAAATAGCCCTAAAACTTAGTGGCTTAAAACAGCAATTTTATTTTGCTTATGGTTTTGTGGGTCAGGGATCTGGTAAGGGTTTGGCTGAGCATTCATTTCTGCTCCATAAAGCATCAACTAAGTTGATTCCTTTGAGGCTGGGGATCCACTTCCAAGAACGCTGACTCCCATGACCGGTCAGTTGATGCTGGCTGTCAGCTGGAAGATCACCCAGGCCTGGCAGTCAGAGCCCTTGGCTCCTCTCCAGTGCACCTTCCCACAGGGCTGCTAAAGTTCCCCAAAAGTCTGGCAACTGAGTTCCAAGAGACCTCAGTAGAAGCTGGAAGTCTTCTTTTAACAAAGCCTTCAGTCCCAGAGT
Source organism: Hylobates moloch (assembly GCF_009828535.3). Classification (NCBI taxonomy): domain Eukaryota; kingdom Metazoa; phylum Chordata; class Mammalia; order Primates; family Hylobatidae; genus Hylobates; species Hylobates moloch. Next base: position 48,207,620 of record NW_026652285.1, on the reverse strand, counting down.
GTCACTTCCACCGCATTCTACTAGTGATGCGTGTCACAAAAGCCAGGGAGGAGAATTAAACTCTACCTGTAACTGGGTAGAGGAGTAAAAAATGTGTGGCCATCTTAAATCCACCACTTATGTAAGTGTTTTATGTAGTAACTAACCACCGTACTCTGTGAGCTAGTACAATCATTGGAGATATTACTGAATAGAACATAGAACAAAAGATAAAGCTTTTGTTTCCTAAAATCAGCATAGGAGCATAAAGTAGGTATATATTTTGATATCCTGATAGAACTTTTGTCATCTTTATTATATTTCTTCAAGGAATGTTTTCCCAGGTTTCTTCAATAATTATAACCACCATAAGCGCTAATGACAGCTTTTCAGAGGTATATGAATTCTAGTTTTGCTATTCTAGCTTTGTTGAAACATTTTTTCAATAATAACTTGTCTTTGGATTGCTCAAGAAGTCCCTTATGAAGCATTCCCAATACCGGTTGTCTCTAGCAACAGCTATCAGGCAAAGGGTGGGAAAGAGCTTTCTGAAATATTAAGTTAAACCCTTTCTTCTCTTCCCAGCCCCTATCCAGCACTCTCTACTTCCATAGGATAAAGTTAAATGACTGGTGATCCAAGTACCTGAGAGAGGAGGCGTGTCCAGCCTTGAGAGATGAGGTGTAACCTACCAGATTATCTCCTGGTCACAGTTTTTGAAATGAAGGACAGAAGATGTAGGCTGACTTTCAAAATTGTCTTCAAATATCTAAAGGGCTGTCATCTAGAAAAGGCAGATTTAATTCCAAAGTAACAAAAAAAATATTGGAGGAGTGTATGAAAGTCTACAATAAAATACAATAAAACTAAACATTCTCTTTCTCTTAGAGCTGATTAAAAATGGAATGAGGTGCCTCAGGAAGTAGCATTTTTCCATTCCCTGGAGGGGTAGTTGGCAGCAGGGTCTGGATAACTATTTTGTGGAGATGTTACAGAAGGATTCCTACAACTATCGGTCAGGGACAGGTTGTTTACATGATGTCCAAGTGTCCTTTGGACTGTATATAATTTACAGTCCAAATAAAATTCACTTCTTGTTTTCATGCCTCCTTTTACAATCTATGTATGTAAAATCCTGTTAGTATGTGATATATTAATAATTCCTTCCCAGGTAGGGAATGGCTTTGAGGTTCAAGAGACCCATGTGGCAGAATTTTGGAGAGTAATAACTCTTACCAGCAATTGTAATATGTGCAGCTGTAGAGTAATTACTGAAGAATGGCTTACAGATCCTGCACACTTGTGTTAAGGCAAAAAGTCTAACATGCCATACAAATGGAGACATACAGGAATTGGATATAATAAGGTGTGGCATCTATTGGTTTGGCGGCATAGGAAAGTCAGTGCACAAAGTACAGTGTTTGAAAGCAGAAGGAAAGTAAGCCTGGTAGGAACCTTGAGCACAGTAGCATTTATTCACCATGATTAGGTAAGAGATCAATGGGATTATTGGGATAAAATATTGGAATCGTTATGGGCATGGTTGTACTATTAGGCTGGAGAAGGGCTTCAGTCACTAAGGAAGAGGCTATCACAAGACTAAAGACTACTATCTCCACATAGATCATTCTCACAGGGAAAGTGTTTCGTCTTTAGTGGAAGAATAATTAGAAAATTATGAGCTCACCAGTGACCTTGATATTGCCAAATACAGTTACCATCCTCTGGGCTAATCTTACTATTTCTTTCAGCAACTTTTCACACAAGTTTTCATTCCCGTATTTTTTTTTTTTTTTTCAAGATGGGAGTCTCACTCTGTCACCCAGGCTGGAGTGCAGTGGTGCAATCTCAGCTCACTGCAACCTCTGTCTCCCAGGTTCAAGTGATTCTCCTGCCTCAGCTTCCCAAATAGCTGGAAATATAGGCCTGCGCCACCATGCCTGGCTAATTTTTGTATTTTGAGTAGAGACGGGGTTTCGCCATGTTGGCCAGACTTGTCTTGAACTCCTGACTTCAGGTGATCCACCCACCTTAGCCTCCCAAAGTGCTGGGGTTACAGGCATGAGCCACTGTATCTGGCCACATTTCTCTTTCTTTCTTTAAACATTTTCCTCTCTTGGTTTCAGTGGTTCTACACTGTTCCTGCTCCCTCCTCTTTGTCAGTTTACTCCACCCACATTCCCTTTGCTGGCCCTTCTTGACATCTGTTTTAAAGACTGGGAGTCCTCAAGCCCCATAATAACTATTCTCTTCCCATATCATTAAACACCATCTATACCACCCATACACTGATCACCCCCGTCAATGTCTATCTTGAAGCTAGACCACACCTAAGAGCTCCACGTATATATAGGTTATATACCTAACTGCCTATTTGACATCTCTACTTGTGTATTTCACACCCTTAAACTCAAGATGTAGAAAATACATTGTTTGATTTTGCCCTTTACCCACACCATTCCTCATACCCCCTCCCCTCCAAATCTGTTACTCTCTAAGTCTTCCCTATACCAGTAAATGGTGCGTCACCATAGACTCAGTTGTTTAGTCAGACACCCAAGAATTTTCCTTGACTTCTACTTCTCCCTCACTCTACCATATCCAATCTATATTAACAAGTTCTGTGAGTCCATGAACAAAATACATCTAGAATCCATCCACCACCCATTTTTTCATATCCACAACCCTAGTACCAGCTACAGCACACCTTGTAATGGTCTTCCTAACAGCTCTCCCCATACCTGCCTTGAAGACCTTCAATCTACTCTCCATCCAGCAAACGCCATAGCTCTTTTAAAAAGTAATTTGTTTATCTAACCTGTGTTTCCATTTCTCCCCACCCCAGCCCCAAATGGCTCAAAAAGAAAAAGGCTTACAGAATTTTTACTGGACTGTAGGAACAGGTGAGGTATCAGTTCTTACTATTTCTAAGATGCAATTTTTCAGTTCTCGTTAATTCTTTTTTTCTATTATTCTTTTCCTTTTCATGTGTCAATAAAATACCTAGGAAATATATCCTCATCTGCCAAGGGTGTCCACTTTTTGACACGTGTGTTAGCCAAACTAGCCCCGTAGTGGTCTTTTTAAAAGATAAATCAATTCGAGTGAATCTTAAAACTTAAAACTTTCTATGACTTCTCTTTGAACTTAAAAATAAAATCTAACTCTTTACTGGAACTTATAAGATCTCACAGCAATGCTTCTCAAACTATCTATGGTAAAGAACCAGCTTGTTTTTCTTTCTTTTTTTTCTTTTCAATTTTCAATTCCTCTCTGATGGATACTTTTATAAGATAAAATAAAAATGAATTACTAGCAAAAATGAAACCAGAAATAAGACATCAAAATATAAGTCCAATTTTTTCACTAGATTGAAGAGATATCAAACCACTATGTCAAATCGTTTAAAAGGCTTTACAAGCTTATTTTCAATTTCTGTATTTATCCCATCATGAGCTAGTTCAAGGATTGACACTGACCTGGATGATTTGGCTCCAGCTTACCTCTCCAACTTTGTCCTAGAAAGTCTTTCCCTCCTTCACTCTGTTCCAGCCCTACTTTCTATATCTTAAACAAAGCAAAGTTTTTCTAGCTTCAAGGCATGTTCCTTCCCTTGGATCTAGAAGATTCAATATCCCATATGACTCACCTGGAGAGTTCCTTCTCATCCAGTCTGTCAACTGAAGAATCATGAGTTTCATAAATTTGAAAAAGAGAGCTTTTTTTATACATATAAAGGCTTGCAGCCTGCAGGGTGGCCTTTCTAACAGTCTGGGAAAGTGTAGCCTCCAGCCAGAAGGCAGAAACACACTTTATGGGAAGGGCAAGGGGAACAGGAATTTGTAGCCTCCAGCCAGAAGGCAGAAATACACTTCATGGGAAGGGCAAGGGGAACAGGAATTTATGATGAACAGGGTGGCCAAATATACATATTCGATAAGCTAGAGAAGGCCCGGGTGCAGTGGCTCACACCTCTAATCCCAACACTTTGGGAGGCCAAGGCGGGTGGATCACCTGAAGTCAGGAGTTTGAGATGACCAGCCTGGCCAACATGGTGAAACCCCATCTCTACTAAAAATATAAAAATTAGCCAGGCATGGTGGTGGGCGCCTATAATCCCAGCTACTCGGGAGGCTGAGGCAGGAGAATCACTTGAACCCAGGAGGCGGAGTTTGCAGTGAGCCAAGATTGCTCCACTGCACTCCAGCCTGAGCGACAGAGTAAGACTCTGTCTCAAAAATAAAAATAAAAATAAGCTAGAGGAGGAGTCATGAGTATTTATGAAAGGAGAAACACGCACACACACAACTGAGCTTTGTGACTCTCTATGGAACCCAGGCACAAAAAATGGCAGCGTTAGCATGATCCAAGGGTGGAGTTTTCAGCCCTCTGATGTCAAAAGGTGAAGAGAGGACATGAAAATCCACACTACTCATCCTCCGTAGACTGGTCAGAACAACTCCGCGGTTGGTGGTCTCTTATCAGGAAGGAATGCTGGTCCGTTGTGCTGAAACTGCAAAAAGGGGGAGCAGCCTCAGGAAGCTGGGTGACATCAGAGGTAAAATGTTTTGAAAGAACTGGTTTAGGTTTAGCCCTCAGGGAAGAAAGCCTGTTGGTGGTCAGTGAGGGGATGGGTATAATAAGACGTGTCCTGTCTCCCATGCCATCATGGCCAAGAACTCAGTTTTCAAGGTTACTCTGGTGTCCTGTTGGCCAAGAGGGGGTCCATTTAGTCATTTTGGGGGCCTACGATTTTATTTTCGTTTATCAAGTTTCATTGTCAAACGACAATCTCAACTGAAGAAATCCTGTTATTCCCTAACACAACCACTGGTTCCTTTCTGCATATCACATATCATAATTCATATTCTTTACATATCTATTGTTTATCTCCTAAACCAGACCTCAGTTAAACATAGAAAAAACATGTCAGCTTTATTCACCACCAATACCTGGCATACACTAGGCACTCCATAAATATTTGTTGTATGATTGAATAAATGAATGAATTGAATGAATAAATAAATGAGCTTTTCTGATAGAGCACACTACTAGCCATGCTATCCATACATTTCATTCAGCATTTGAGCAAGGGCAACCTAGCCAAAATGAACAACAAAAGTATGCAATTATTCTATGACTTCATTCAACTGTTCATCTTGTTGACGTAAAGGATAAACTGAGGTAAAATTAATACAAGTAGAGAGTTTATTGGCCCAAGTTTGAGGACTGCAACTGGGGAGCATAGTTTCAAGTTTCCCAGAATATATGCTCTAATTAGCAGCAGCTACAAGTATACAAGTGGGTGTTTGTTTGTTTGTTTTTGAGATGGAGTCTCGCTCTGTCACCAGGCTGGAGCACAGTGGCATGATCTCGGCTCACTGCACCCTGCACCTCCTGAGTTCAAGCGATTCTCCTGCCTCTGCCTCCTGAGTCGCTGGGACTACAGGCACATACCACCACGCCCAGCTAATTTTTGTATTTTTAGTAGAGAAGGGGTTTCACCATGTTGGCCAGGATGGTCTCGAACTCTTGACCTTGTGATCCACTGGCCTTGGCCTCCCGACGTGCTGGGATCACAGGCGTAAGCCACCACACCCAGCCACAAGTGGGTTGTTAAAGGAAAAATGAAGAGGCGGTTCCTAGGTTGTTTACCAAGATTTCACATTAAAATAACATAAGCTAGATTGGCTATACGTTTTTCTTTGTATCACAAATTCTAGGAACATGAAGATAATGGGTGAGTCAGCTAGTCAGGAAACCACATGGAAAAAAAAAAAAAAAAGAATGAAATGGCTTTAAACAATTGCTCCTGGGCATGGGTAGGGGCTTGGGGATGACCTATGTCCCATATTCATGAATCTCCAGGCCTGATAAATGTTGCACCCCTCACATAGCTCAGACTGCTCTGGGCTATTTCTTTTTTCTCAATTTAAATAAGGAATTTTCTAAAAAATAGTACTAAATCCAAAATTATTTAATGACACAACTATCTGCTATTAACTGAACTTCATGGGGTTTGTGTGCCAAAAAAAAAAAAAAAAAAAATCATCCCAGGTCTCTTCTATCCTTTTGAATAACTTCACAGATATTCTTTTACTCACTTAGTGTAAGCATATGGCACTTATATTCCCTTCAGATAATACCACTACCCACAGGGGTAAACACTTTAAGGTTAAGATTAAAATAGCACTATTTTTTTTTCATCAAGGCAATTTTGCTTTCTGATGATTTGTTTTGTCCTTTGTTTGTAGACTGTGGTAGAATAATATGAATACGAAAGGCAAATCAACTCAAAAACAAAAATCTTCTCCAAGCATACAAATATTTTTAAAACCTTTGTTGAGAAAAAGGCTTGACATGCAAGTGGCACCCTAGTTGACTACTCTGACAAAAACAATGTGTAATTTAATTTCCTTGCCATTACCCTGAAGAAACTTAATTAAATGTTATGCCTCCAGAGAATATTTTTCAAGATAAAACAATCCACATTTGAAATATTAAATAAGGAATTAAGCAATCCTCAATTTAGAGAGCAGAGGTTGCAGGGGAAGTTGGGGGATAAATTTCAGGCGCCTCAAAGCTAAAGCTAAACAAGGGAGCTGAGCCAAGAGTTAGATTTCAGAATTTTCAAACAAATAACAAAAAGTTGGAGAACTAGGAGCTGTCCCCTCTTCAGCACTTCCTTGAATGTCTAGTTTCTTCTCCAAACCCAAAGGTATAGGAAGAAGTCAGAAAGAGGAACGGAGTTACTTTTTTTTTTTTTTTTTTTTTTTTTTTTGAGACAGTGTCCTGTTATGTTGCCAAGACTGGACTCAAAACTACTGGGCTTACGTGATCCTTCTGCCTCAGCCTCCTGAGTAGCTGGGACTACAAGCACAAACCACCATGTCCAGGAAGAGGGATTGCTTTCAGATCCTTCCCCAGAGCCTAGTCTGAAGCTTCTGTTATCTAAGAAGTCGGTACCAAAAGAGCCATATTTCCAAGGAAACACTAACCAACCTGTTGCTTTGTTAATGTTATTTATTGTTGTCTTCCCTTCTTTAGATATTCACTCCTTTAGGAAAGAAATCTTACCTCTATGATTCACCCTTGTAACTCAGCTAGGGCATGCCTTGAATACAAGAGGTCAATAAATATTGTTGAATGAATGAATGTATATATGACAACACTAGAGTGTACAGTAGATGATGAATACAGCACTGTTCAAGTTGAATATACATTGAATTCAATTTTATATAAAGTTTTACACTAAATGCTGAGAAAAACACAACTATAAAGATTAACCACAGCTCTCACTCTTTAGGCATAGATAGTCTAATTAAAAAGTCAAACTTGCACTAAGTGACATCAGCAAAATGGTGAAGTTGGCAGCTGCAAGTTCTCATTTCCCACAGAAACTCTAAAAAACAAGCATAAACTATCAGAACCAACTTTTTCAGAACTCTAGCAAACAAAAACTGAATGAAGAAAAAAGCACAAAAAAATGTTAGGAAAGTTTGTGGTTATTTTATAGCAGATTTGGTCTTGAAGCAGGGGCTGCCTGCATTCTTAGTGTAGGACACTTTTCTCTGATTCAAGAGGGAGTGGAGCAGAGCAGATATTATTCACAAATCGTGTCTGATGTTCTAACCTGTCTGTGGAGTGATGGAAAGCAAACATCTCTTTTTCTACCTCAGAAATCAGGCCAAAAAAGCAATGCTCACAAATACTACAAGCCCAATTAACAACTTTCAGGTCCCTGGGACAAAAGAGTACAGTCAAAACATAAAATAAGTTGCCCAAGGCAAAGGCTGAGGAAAATTTCTTTAGGAAATCAGGACATTCAAAAGCAGCCATGTATACTGAGAATTTAGAAAGCCATGTACACACCCAGGACAAAACACGTACAGAAGAAAGACCTAAGACAACCCTAAACTTTCACCTTGAGTTGATCTGTAGACTCAGTGTGAGGGTGGCTAACTGTTGAAGGAAGGGCACACATGCACATATACAGAGGTAGCCTGGAAAGATTAGTAAAGGTGGTTTTCCCTTTCTCTCCTTTTGTTTTGTTTTTAGCTCCTAGCACTCACGGAAATCTCAGTCAGAACACTAGCTGAATATAAGCTGAGGAACAAAGACTTCCGTGACCTCACATGATAAGAAATATAATCTTTGCAATAATAGTTTGGAAAAAATACTAAACAAACAGACTACTATAACCTTCAACAATAAAAAAACATCACAAGGCATACAGGAAACAGGAAATTGTAGCCCATTCAAAGGAACAAAATAAATTGAAAGAAACTGCACATGTGGGAGCCCATACATCAGACTTACTTGACAAAAACTTTAAAACAACTGTCTTAAGTATGCTTACAGAGCAAAGGGAAAACACAGACACAGAACAAAAGAAAATCAGGATAATAATATATGGGCAAAATGAGAATATCAATGAACAGGTAGAAATTATATAAAGGAACCAAACAGAACATTTGGACTGAAAAGTACAAGAACAAAAAATTTTAAAATTCACTAGAGAGGTTCAAAAGTAGATTTGAGTAGGCAGAAAAAAGAATGGCCAAATTTGAAAATAGGACAACTGAAAACACTGAGTCCGAGTAAAAGAAAAAAAAGTGAACAATATTATTGTTCAAATAACGGCTGAAACTTCCCAAATTTGATGAAATACGTGAATCTACAAATCCAATAAGCTTAACTAACTCCAAGTAAGATAAGCTCTGAGATCCACAACAAGACACATCATGATCAAACTGTCAAAAGACAAAGAGATAATCTTAAAAGCAGCAAGAGAGAAGCAGCACATCATGTAAAAGGGAGACTCAAAAATTAGCAGCTGATTTCAAAAACTATCAGAAACTGTCTGAGCTAGAAGACAGTGGGATAATATATGTGAAGTGCTGAAGGAAATAACTGTCAACTAAGAGTTCTATAACCAACAAATAATTTTTCAAAAATGATGGATAAAAATAACACATTCTTAGATAAACAAATGATGAGGGAGCTTGCTACCACCAGACCTGTCTTACAAAAATATTTAAAGAAGTCCTTCATATTGAAATAAAAGAACACTAAACAGTAACTCAAAGCCATATACAAGAAAAATAAAGACCTCTGGTAAAGGTAAATACATGAGCAAATATTAAAGCGATTATTATTTTATTTTTTGTTTGTAACTCTACTTATTTCCTACAGAATTTAAAAGAAAATGCATTAAAATACAATAAATCTATGCTTCTAGACACATAAAGATATAATTTGTAATAACATCTTTATGTGTCTAGAAGCATAAGGAGAGGGATGACAGAGCTGTATAGGAATCAAGTGTTCTGTGCTATTAGAGTTAAGTTGGTATCCAATCTAATTAGATTGTTATAAATTTAGTTATTTGTTTTGGTTTTTTAATTTTAGGATGTTAAATGTAGTTCCCGTAATAACCACAAAAAATCTTAAATATATATACAAAAGGAACTGAGAAGGGAATCAAAATGATCTGCTACAAAAAAAATCAATTAATCACAAAAGAAGGCAGTAATGGAAAAAACGAAAGACAAAAAAGGCATAAGATGTACAGAAGACAAACTGACAAAAGTAAGTCCTTTCTTACCAGCAATTATTTTAAATATAAATAGGCTAAACTTTCCAATCAAAAGGCAGAGATAGGCAGAATAGATGAAAAAGCCTGATCCAATTACATCCTGTTATAAGAATATCCAAAGATTGAAATTAAAAGGATGGAAAAAATATTCTATGCAAATAGTAACCAAAAGAAAGCTGGGGTACCAATACTAAAATTAGACAAAATAGACTTTAAATCATAATCAGTTAAAAGACACAAAGAAGGACATTATATGAAAAGGAGTTTATCAAGAAGATATAACAGTTATAAGCATATATACAACAGACAACAGAAATATTGACAGAATTAAAGGGAGAAATAGGCAGTTCAACAATAATAGTTGGAGACTTCAATACACTTTCAATAATGGATAGAGCATCTAGACAGAAAATCAATAAGGAGAAAGAGAACTTGAAAAACAACATAAACTAACAAGATGTAACAGACTTATATACAACACCTCATCCAACAACAGTAGAATATACATTATTCTCAAGTGCACAGGGAACATACTCCAGGATAGAGCATATGCTATGCCACAAAACAAATTTCTATAAATTTTAAGAGATGGAGATTATACAGTGTATCTTTTTCAACCACAATGATGAGATGAGATAAAGCTAGAAATAAATAATAAAAGAAAAACATTTTTAAATTCACAAATATATTCAGTATCGATCTAAGGGGAAAAAATTCACAAATATATGGAAATTAAATTACACATTCTTAAATAACCAAAAGATCAAAGAAGAAATCACAAGCGAATTTTAAAAATACTGAGAGACAAATGAAAATGAAAGACAGTATACAAAAACTTATGGGATGCAGCAAAGGCAGTGCTCAGAGGAATATTTATAGCTATAACCAACTATATTTAAAAAAATAGCTCAGATCAATAACTTAATTTTATACCTTTATGAACTAGAAGCAGAAGAACAAACTAAGCCCAAAGTTACTAGAAAGAAGGAAATAATAAAGATTAGAGTGAAGAAAAATAAAATAGAAACTAGAAAGATAATAGAGAATCAACAAAATCAAAAGTTGGTTTTTTGAAAAGATCAGCAAAATTGACAAAATTTTATCTAGACCTGACAAAGGAAAAAGAGAGAAGACACAAATAACTATTAAATAAAATCTGAAATACACATGGAAACAATACTACTATCTTTACAGAAATAAAAGGGATAATACTGTGAATAATTATATAGTAATTGGATAGCCTGCAAGAAATGAACAAATTCCACACAAATTACCTAAACTGACTCAAGATGAATTAGAAAATCTTAACAGATCTGTAACAAGAAAGATCAGATTAGTAATTGAAAACCTCCTAATAAAGAAAATTTCAGGACCAAATTGTATCACTGGTGAAGTACCAAACTTGGATGATTTACCAAATATTTTAAAAAGGATTAACACCAATCCTTCTGACATTTTTCTAAAAAACAAAAGAGAGAGGAATACTTCCTAACTTATTATGAGATCACCATTACCTTATCTGATATCTGTTGAGGTGATCAGACCCAACACCAGGCCATGGGGGCTACAAAATCTGGCAGAGTCAAAGGAATGAGAAAAGTTAAGAGTGCATAAGGTAGTTCCAGGGGGCCAATGCTGGTATGGAGGCTGCGAAGGCCCCGAGCTCTGGGAGCCCACACTATTTATTGGTGATTAAAGAAAGAAGCAGGTGGTGAGGATGTGCAGATGTAGGGGTAGAAGGTAGTGGTGACGCATATAGACACATACAGAATGTGCTCTGCTGCTTGAGGTAATGGAGAACATGTTTACGAGCCTGAGAGAGCAACCAACAAGTCTGTGCACATTCCAGAGGCTACGAGGGGTTTTATGCCCTGGGCTTAGATTTGTGGTGCAGCAGGGCAGCCTTCCACCCTTTGGCACAGAGCTTGGTGTTTCAAAGGCCATCAGAGGTTTTAGACCCTGGACCCTGGACATCTTCCGAGACTCTTTTATATTATGACAGACAAGCCAGTCCTGCCTCAGCTCTTCTACTGACAGTATCAAAGCCAAATAAAGCCATCACAAGAAAAGAAACTACCTTTTGAAAAAATGGAAAAACACCTAATGTTCATGAATAGAAAGGCTTAAAATTATCAAAATATCAAAACAACTAAGCAAACTACAAATTAATGTAATTCCTATAAAAATTTCAACAGCCTTTTTGGGAAAAATGGAAAAGCCGATCCTCAAATTCATATGAAATTTTAATGAACCCCAAATAGCCAAAATAATATTAAAATGAACAAAGTCAAGGACTTGCATGTTTCAATTTCAAAACTCACTATAAATCTACAGTGATTAAAACAGTATGGTACTGGCATAAGGGTAGAATATACATCAATGGAATAGCATTGAGAGTTCAGAAATAAACCCATATATGTATGGCAAATTAGTTTTTGACAATGATATAAAGTCCACTCAACAATGAAAGAACAGGCTCTTCAACAAATGGCCCTGTAACAACTATATTTCTACAGCTAAAAGAATGAAGTTGGACCCCCAAATTATACCATATACAAAAGTTAACTTAAAATGGAACAACCTAGATATAAGGACTAAAACCATAAAACTTTCAGAAGAAAACACAGGAGTAAGTCTTGACCTTGGATTTAGTAATGGAGTCTTAGATATGACACCAAAAACACAAGCCACAAAAGAAAAAATAGACATATTGGACTTCGTCAATATAAAATTTTTGCACATAAGGGGCATTATCAAGAAAGTGAAAAGAAAACCCACAGAATGGGAGAAAATATTTGCAAGTCATATATCTAATAAGGTTATACCCAAAATAATGTTAAAACTCCTAAAACTCAACAAAAACAACCCAATTTAAATGGGCAAAATAGTTGAATAGCTATTTCTCCAAAGACATATGGAAATGGCCAAGAAGTACCAAAAAGATATTCACCATCTTCAGTCATTAGAGAAACGCAAATTAAAACCACAGTGTAATACTGTTTCACATCTACTAGGATGGCTGTAATTAAAAGTGGAAAATAAGTGTTGGCAAGAATGTGGAGAAACTGGAACCCTCCTACATTGCTGATGGGAATATAAAATGGTGCAGCTGCTGTGGGGAACAATTTGGTGGTTCCTTTGAAAAGCTAAACAGCGGCCAGGCACGGTGGCTCAAGCCTGTAATCCCAGCACTTTGGGAGGCCGAGGAGGGCGGATCAAGAAGTCAGGAGATCAAGACCATCCTGGCTAATGTGGTGAAACCCCATCTCTACTAAAAATACAAAAAAATTAGCCGGGCACGGTGGCGGGCCCCTGTAGTCCCAGCTACTCAGGAGGCTGAGGCAGGAGAATGGCGTGAACCTGGGAGGTGGAGCTTGCAGTGAGCCAAGATCGCGCAACTGCACTCCAGCCTGGGTGACAGAGTGAAACTCCGTCTCAAAAAAAAAAAAAAAAAAAAAAAAAAAGCTAAACAGAGAATTACCATATGGCCCAGGAATTCCACTCATAGGTATATACCCAAAAGAATTTAAAACAGGGACTTGATCAGGTACTTGTATGGCAACATTCATTGCAACATTATTCACAATAATGCTGTCAAAAGGTGGAAACACGTGTCCACCAACAGATGAATAGGAAAACAAAATGTGGAATGTACATATAATAAAATATCATTCTGTAATCCCAGCACTTTGGGAGGCCGAGGAGGGCGGATCACCTGAGGTCAGGAGTTCAAGGTGAAACTGGCCAACATGGTGAAACTCCATCTCTACTAAACATACAAAAAATTAGGCAGGTGTGGTGGTGGGCACCTGTAATCCCAGCTGCTTGGGAGGCTGAGGCAGGAGAATCACCTGAACCTGGGAGATGGAGGAGGTTGCAGTGAGCCAAGATCATGCCACTGCACTCCAGCCTGGGTGACAGAGTGAGACTCCATCTCAAAAAAAAAAAAAAAAAAAAGAAAAAGAATATTATTCATCCGTAAAGAGAAATAAAGTTTTGATACATGCTATAACGTGGATGCACCTTGAAAATATTATGCTAAGTGAAATAAGCCAGATGTTAAAAGGACAGATATTATATAATTTTAATTAGATAAAATATCTCGAATAGGAAAATTCATAGAGACAGAAATAGACTAGAGGTTGCCATGGGGCTGGAAGAAAAGGGGAATCAGAAGTTATTGCTTAATGGTAACAGAGTTTCTGTTTGGGTAATGAGAAAGTTTTGCAGATAGATAGTGGTAATGGTTGTACAACATTGTTAATGTAATTAATACCCCTTTTTAAATGTTTTATACATTTTACTGTAGTAAAATGTATAAAAACAAAAGAATGTGAACAGATATCCGTCTTAAGAATATTTGCTCTTTAATAGAGAACTATATTTATTTAAGTAATATTCCTTAAAGGCCTTCTGTGGTCCAGACTCTGTGAATGCCCTGGTGCACAAGACAAGATTTCAGAACTTAAAGAATTTACAATCCAGTAGAAAAGGCGGACCAGCCAACATCAACCCTGATAAATTCAGGGAAAAATGTAAACCTGAGCAGTTAGGCAGCACACAACAGGAGCACCTAATTTAAAACAGATTGGGTAAGGCTATAAGATGAAAAAGGGTCAAAGCATTCCAAGAAAGAACAGCAAGTTGGCAAAAGCTGTCAATGAGACAAACATCGGGCATTAGGGGGAAACTGTTAGTGGTTGAACAAGGTTGGAGCAGAATTGGGGAGGGAGAAGCCATTATCGAGGGGATAGTGAGGGATGAGGTTAAAGATACAAGCAAAAACCTGACTAAGCTACACTGAGGAGTCCTTATCCCAGTCTACAGAGATGCCATTACAGGATTTTATGCAAGATGGTAATATCATTAAGGGCAGCTCTATAAAGAACGGATTTAAGAGTGGTAAGACTAAATAAAGGGAGTCAGGCATTTCCATGAGCTTGAGAGAAAAATCTTTAGAAGATAGAGGACCTATCAATAATGTCCTAAAATCACAAAATGCTTGATAAGTCCTGCGTTGGTAATGCTTTGGGTAAACAAGCATTCTCATACAGTGTTGCTGTAGGGCAATTACCCTATCATAGTAATTTGACAATATTTATGAAAATATATGTGCATGCTTAGCAATTTTTCAGGAATTCATCCTAGAGATAGACATGCTCTTGTATAAAATGAAATACATGTGATATAATTTATCACTGTACTGTTTGTAAACCTAAATTATTGAAAATAGTGTAAATATCCATCAGTTGTAGCCCAATCAAATAAATTATGGTACAGCCATACACTGGAATACCATTTGACAATTAAAAATAAATGATAAAGTTCTTATATAAAGACAGAGAATAACTGCCAAGATTTTTTTTTTTTTAAACAGGGTCTCATTCTGTTACCCAGGCTGGAGTGCAGTGGCACAATAATGGCTCATTGCAGCCATCAACTCCTGGGCTCAAGTGATCCTCCTACCTCAGCCACCTGAGTAGCTGGGGACTACAGACATGGGCCACCGTGCCCAGCTAATGTTTTGTATTTTCAGTAGAGATGGGATTTTGCCATGTTGTCCAGGCTGGTCTCTAACTCCTGAGCTCAAGTGATCCTCACCTCGACCTCCCACAGTGCTGGGATTACAGGCCTGAGCCACTGAATGAGGACTAAATTTTTAAGCAATAACAAAAACAAAATAATCTCACCCCATCCCCCCAAAAAAGTGTAACATATGATACTACTTACATTAAAAAGGGAGAGATCTTAACTTTTTTAAAAAAATGCTATTGTCAAGATAAAATTTTAAACAATAACAATAAAAAATAAACAAAGACCGGGCACGGTGGCTCAAGCCTGTAATCCCAGCACTCTGGCAGGCCAAGGCAGTAGGATGGCTTGAGCCCAGGAATTCAACACCAGCCTGAGCAACTGTGGAAATCCTGTCTCTACAGAAAATACAAAAATAAGTCAGGTGTGGGGTGCACACCTATAGTACCAGCTGCTCAAGAGGCTGGGAGAATCGCTTCAGCCTGGGAGGTCTAGGTTGCAGTGAGCCAAGATTGTACCACTGCCCTCCAGCCTGGGTGACAGGTCAAGACCTTGTTTCAAATAACAAAAAAGCAAGAATTGAATATGTTACTTTTTGTGTAAAAACGAAAGAAAGAGAAATTCTGTACTAAAGAAGAAAAATGCAGCTGGCCGCAGTGGCTCATGCCTGTAATCCAAGCACTTTGGAAGGCTGAGGCAGGTGGATCACCTGAGGTCAGGAGTTCAAGACCAGCCTGGCCAACATGGTGAAACACCATCTCTACTAAAAATACAAAAATCAGCCAGGCGTGGTGACGGATGCCTGTAATCCCGGCTACTTGGGAGGCTGAGACAGGAGAATTGCTTGAACCCAGAAGGCGGAGGTTGCAATGAGCCGACATCACACCGCTGCACTCCAGCTTGGGTGACAGAGTGAGACGCCCTCTCAAAAGAAGAAGAAAAATGTTAAAAGGACATTATTAAGACAACTGGGTAAGTAACATTATAACAATGTTAAATTCCCTGAGTGTCTTGAATGTGTTGTAATTATGTAGGAAAATGTCCTACTTTTCTATAAGCTGATTATTTGTTTTATCATTCATTCTATAATTTTGACAATGATTAACGTAAAGCCCATTGGCCTATAGTTTCTGAAATCCAACTAAATATTTCCTTCTTTTAAAAATAAGCACGTTTGTTACCACCAAATACGAGCCTTTCGGAGAGATAATGAGGCCGTTTGTGGAAATTAATCCCAGCAATATTAGTTGCTCAACACTCAGTTCTAAATTTCCTTCTGACCATCAGTCTGATGCCTTGGTTAGAGTTCTATGACTTTTTCATTTTCTCTGTGCTTTAGGAACACATATAAGAATTGTAAAGGTGGACACCAGACTGGAAAAAAAACAAAAGTTCTATAGAGCCATTGGGAATCTTTGAGTTCAAGGTTAGACATTTAGTGTCATCATTCCTTCATTATCATCAAGTATGTTCCTTAATTAGAAAGCCTGGATCACTATACCTAATTTATTGCCTCCAAAGTAATTTGAAACAGAAAAAAAATTAAAATTCTATTTTAAATTATCTAATGCAAGTCAAACTGGAGTATAAAAGAGGATTGAGACACAATATTTTACTTACCAATTCAGAGAATTGTGTCCCTGGAAGACACACCTGTTCATAACCCACTCAATCACAAAAAATAAAAATAAAATAAATCCAGAACTAGAAAAATTTTTAGAAATCATCTACTCTTAGTCCCGCATTTCAAAGATAAGCAAGTTGAAGCTCAGAGAAGAAGGGATTGAGCATTTATTGAATGAATATTATGTGACAAGCATTTTTTTCTTTCTGAGACGGAGTCTCCTCTGTCCTCCAGGCTGGAGTGTAGTGGTGTGATCTCGGCTCACTGCAACCTCTGCCTCCTGGGTTCAAGCCATTCTCCTGCCTCAGCCTCCCAAGTAGCTGAGATTACAGGCACCCCTGCCATCATGTCCAGCTAATTTTTATATTTTTGTAGAGATGGGATTTCACCATGTTGGCTAGGCTGGTCTTGAACTCCTGACCTTAGGTGTTCCGCTAGCCTCGGCTTCCCAAACTGCTGGGATTACAGGCGTGAGCCACTGTGCCCAGCCATGACAACCATTTTACACATGATCTCTTGAAACTGTAACTGTCCTACTTGGCGGCCAATAGTAATCTCAATTTTAGAGATGAGAAAACAGAGGTTCAAGAGGTTAAAAAAACTCGCCTGATGCTTTTTAGTTAGTTTGTAGTTAAATCCACATCCAAAACTCAGTTCTCCCTAAAAGTGGATGCATTTTTCTAGAAGGGGAAATCAAAACTTTGCACTACTTTGAATTTTCTGAGAGTGTCTTGCTCTATTTGAAATTTTTGGGAATTTCTTGCTCTATTTGAAATTTGTGAGAATGTCTACAATGACAACATCTTTAAAAACTATATTTAAAGTGTTTTGTATTTCTGAACCATGGGAAGTAATTCTGTCAATTATATAAACAGACATTTTGGACCTCTTGGAAGCATTTTAAAAATAGTCAATTCTATATAAACAACAAAATAAATCTTTGGGCAGGTTCATGCATTTCTTTGTAGTGTCAAGCCCCTGAGTTTGGGAAAGAATTGTTTGATTTCAGAATCCAAATAATGTTGATGATACCTTACCCACATCCACAACTAGCCAGAAGTAACCCCATCATTTTTGAAATCTGAAAAAAACATTGTTTGTATGTCTATTTTAGAACGATTCATTATATATAATCTTTATGTATCTATATAATATATATAAATATTATGTATATGTCCATTTCTCTATGTGCCTCCAATGAGGCTTATCACAAATTTTGCTTATGTATAGCAGTCCATAAGACCACATGGTTGAAATTATACTGATCATTTATTCACCTGTTCATTCAAAAAGCACTTGCTTAAACCTGTACACAAATATTTATAGCTCTTATAATTGCCAAAAGCTGGAAACAACCCAAACGTCCAGCAACGAACTGTGTTATATCCGTATAATGGACTATTACTCAACAATAAAAAAGGAAGCCACAATTGATATACGCAACAAACTTTGATAATCTCAAAGTCCTTATGGTTGAGTAAAAGGAGTCAGCCTCAAAAGACTACATACTGTATGATTCAGTTTATATGACATCCTAGGAAAAAACAGAACTACAGTAATGAAGAATAGATCAGTGATTGGCAAGGGGGAGGAGAAGGGGAGGGTGTGACTCTAGAGTGATAGCGCAGGAAGTTATTTAGAGTGTTCTGTATCCTGATTGTGGTGGTGGTTACCCAAATCTATAAATGTGTTAAAATTTAGAGACTTAAACATAGAAAGAAAAAGAAGTCAATATTGCTATGAATTTCTTTTTAATGTTTAAGCACTTACTGTATGCTAGGCACTGGGCTATCTTGAGGCAAAAGCAATGACAGACCCTATCCTCAAAGAGTGCAATGAGTTAAGGCATGAATATAAACACAAAATAACTACAACACAAAAATATTTGTTACCTGATAACTAAAAAATAAAAACAGCAAATGTTATAAGAAATTAAAGGAAAAAGAGATCATTTCTAGCTTAACTACACAGAAAATGCTTCAGAGTAGAGGTTGCATTGGATCTCACTTTCAAGAGCCAGAAAAGGCAAATGCTCATTCCATGTGAAAATTTAGAAAGATTATCTTGTCACTAGTGTGCAGAAAGGTGTCTCAGTCTGTTTTCTGTTGATTGCAACAGAGTACCTGAACCTGGGTAATTTACAAAGAAAAGGAATTTGTTTTTTAAAGTTATGGAATCTGGCTGGGTGCAGTGACTCACGTCTGTAATCCCAGCACTTTGGGAGGCTGAGGCAGGTGGATCACTTGAGGTCAGGAGTTCGAGACCAGCCTGGCCAATATGGTAAAACCCCGTCTCTACTAAAAATACAAAAATTAGCTGGGTGTGGTGGCACATGCTTGTAATCCCAGGTACTCAGGAGGCTGAGACAGGAGAACTGCTTGAACCCAGAGGCAGAGGTTGCAGTGAGGCAAGATCATGCCACTGTACTCCAGCCTGGATGACAGAGTGAGACTCCATCTCAAAAATAAAATAAAATAATAAAATATAAAAATAAAATAAATTGAAAAAAATAAAATAGGGCTGGGCGCAGTGGCTCTCACCTATAATCCCAGCACTTTGGGAGGCCAAGGCAGGTGGATTACCTGAGGTCAGGAGTTTGAGACTAGCCCAGCCAACATGGAGAAACCCTGTCTCTACTAAAAACACAAAAAATTAGCTGGGCGTGGTGACATGCACCTGTAATCCCAGTTACTTGGGAGGCTGAGGCAGGAGAATTGCCTGAGCCTGGGAGGCAGAGGTTGCAGTGAGCCGAGATCACACCATTGCACTGCAGCCTGGGCAAGAAGAGCAAAACTTCGTCTCAAAAATAAATAAAATAAAATAATTACAGACCTAAGAAGTCTAGCTTCAAGGGGCTTCATTTGGAGAAAGCCTTCTTGCTGGTAGGAACTCTCTGCAGAGAACTGAGGTGGCATGGGGCATCACAGGTAAGGGGGCTGAGCATGCTGGCTCAGGTCTTTCTCTTCTTATGAAGCCACCAGTATGACTCCCATGATAATTCATTGACCTATTAATGGATTAATGTATTCATGAGGGCAGAGTCTCAAGACCCAATCACTTCTCAAACACCCCATCTTTCAAGACTGTCACATTGGGGATTAAGTTTCAGTACGAATTTTGTAGGGGACAAGCATTCAAATCATAGCAGAAGGGATGCAACAGAAAGGGCCTAGAGGTAGAAAGCATGCTTAAACAGAAGACAAGGAATGCGGAAAGAGCCTGAGCTAGGGTGCTGGTCATGTAACCTGGCATAGCCTTCCAGGAAGCTGGATTCACACTTGGGCCCCCCCTCCCGCTTCAGGTTGTACCGCCTTTCCCGACAGAATCGATGTACACCTTACATGTATTTGATTGATGTCTGCTTGTAACTTCTGTCTCCCTAAAATATATAAAATCAAGTTATAACCCATCCACCCTGGGCACATGTTCTCAGGACTTAAGACTGTGTCTCAGGACTTGGTCACTCATATTTGGCTCAGAATAAATACCTTCAAATATTTTACAGAGTTTGACTCTTTTTCATGAGCAATCTGCTAAGAGGGAGAATAGCAGAGGCTACACCTGGGCCTTTTGTTCCACAGCAAGAGGTTTGAATCTTTATTCAAACTTAGAAGTATTTTAAGTTCTAGAGATTGTTCTAGATTCTTTTAGAGATTAGAGATTGTCCTAGAATTGTACAACAATGTGAATAGTTAACAGTTGAACTGTACTCTTAAAAAATGGTTAATATAAATTTGACATTGTGTTCATTTCCAGAATTAAAAATTAAATATAAAAAAAATTAGACAGTAATGATGGTTATACAACTCTGTGAATACACTGCAAACCACTGAATTGTATATGTTAAATGGATAAAATATATGGTATGCAAATTATCTCAATAAAGTGGCTTTAAAATTTTTTTTAAGTATGGGAAACTGCATAATATAATTTTTTAAATATCAAATAATAAACAATCCCTTGACCAGACATGGTGGCTCACACCAGTAATCCCAGCACTTTGGGAGGCAGAGGTTGGCAGATCTCTTGAGCTCAGAAGTTCGAGACCAGCCTGGCCAACATGGTGAAACCCCATATCTGTAAAACAAACAAACAAAAATATACAAAATTAGCTGGGTGTGGTGGTGCATACCTATACTCCGAGCTACTCAGGAGGCTGAGGTAGGAGAATCGCTTGAACCCAGGAGGCAGAGGTTGCAGTGAGCTGAGATCATGCCACTGTACTCCAGCCTGGGCAATACAGCGAGACTCTGTCTCAATCAACCAATCAATCAATCAACAATCCCTCAAATCACAATTTAAAACTCCTTATTGAGGTGGAGATAAGGAAAGAATTTTCATAGATTTTATAAAATAGAGAATAAGAAAATAATACATGATAAGAATTTCTTAAGACTTAAGTATTGGCTTCTTTCATAATAAAGAAATTATGTTCAAAAAGAAATGAAAATGACTTATATACAGAATAAAGTAAGTTGATCACATAGCTTGTAGTAACAAGGAAAATGACAGTACTGGATGTACATTGTTACAGTTTTAGTATTAAACCACAATCAACATGCAACAGAGGAGACCTACAAAGGAATGTGAACACAATGAGACTTTTATTGTGTATCGTTATGAATTATGTAAAACCATTATCAACAGCACAATAAAAAATGCATGCAAGCCATTAAAATAAGCAAAGCATATCAATAAAGATTGAGGACATGAAATGGCCTTGTGTTCTCATTCAGTTGAAGTAATTACAAATTTTACTGGGCTCTTGGTTAAAAAGGAAACATAGTCGCCACAAGTATTTACTGAAACATTACCTATTTGCCTATTTATGATGACTTCATTCTTAAGATTCCCCAGTGGTTCTAAAGGACAATGCTGCTGCTAAACAAAGCCATTCAATACATTTATTCTTATTCTCCAACTTTAAAAGGAAGCATCTTAAACATGAAAGTGCTATTCACTGCTGATAGATGAAATAAAGAAAAAGCAGAGTGAACATTGATATTCTGTAATAGGACAGACTCCATGGGATTGAGTGATCTTGTTATTGTAGTAACTAAGAGACCATAAAAATCAGGACACAAGACATTCAGCTCCTATTTATCTAGGAGAGGTAATAGGGGACTGCCAAAACACATGGGATTATAAACTGTATAATGGCATTTTGGTTGGCATTTCAATCTCTTCTCATATTTGCCACATTAAATCAAAAGATAAAAGGTTTTTTTTGTTTGTTTTGTTTTTTGTTTTTTTGAGATGGAGTTTCGCTCTTGTTGCCCAGGCTAGAGTGCAACAGCACAATCATGGCTCACCGCAACCTCCGCCTCCTGGGTTCAAGCGATTCTCCTGCCTTAGCCTCCCGAGTAGCTGGGATTACAGGCATATGTCACCACGCCCGGCTAATTTTGTATTTTTAGTAGAGGCAGGGTTTCTCCATGTTGGTCAGGCTGGTCTCCAACTCCTGACCTCAGGTGATCCGCCCGCCTCGGCCTCCCAAAGTGCCAGGATTACAGGCCTGAGCCACTGCACCCAGCCTCAGAAGATAAAAGTTAAAAAAAAAAAATAGTTGATTTAATCAGGCCCTTTCCATTCCCCTGTGTGTGGCTAAAATGGAATTAAAGAAAAGGAAGGAGGAGAGCGCTGAATATAGAGTACCTGGAAAATTCACTCAAGGAAAACATGCCCACAGTGGGAAAATGATCTCATGCAGCAACACGATCTAGAAGGAAATACCCATGGTATTTCCTTGCTTCCAATTCCTCACTTGCTGGTCAGCTCTGGTATTGACTTATGTTTCTCATAGCAAGTTGCTTCTGGGCCTCAGGCTCCAGCTATTAAAAAGGGGATGGGGGTAAGGCACGGGACTGGACATCTAAGGACTGTTTAAAGACAATATGGAAGAACAATTCTCACATGAGCAGTTATAGTTTTCCTGCTGAGATTTCCTAGCAAGGAATAATTGCTTAGTAGTCAGAAGTAGCAGTAGCAGTTTCAGTTTCAACACCAGAGGAAAATAAATACATTAATAAATAGTAGTGGTAGTGGTAATAATTAATGAATTCACATAGCAGTATACAAGACACTATTGCTAACTACAGATGAGAAATGGGGAGAGAGAGCTGATAAGGCCTGATTTCCCATTTCCAAAAACAGAAAAAAGGCATTCACAAACTTCATACAGTATCTATATATGGTGGCTAAAACATAAACAGTCTGTGAAATGCAAGGGCTCACAGAAGAGCAAGACTCCCAGCATTGCCTAGAGCAGGTCTAAAGATCCAGTGAATACCTCCACTACACCAGACCATACTCACATACTCAGCTGGGCCCTTGAGTGCTCTTTCATCCTGAGACCGACCACCTGAGCCCCAGATCTGAGATTAAGCACAGGGGTTTGTCACGCGTCCTGATGCAGATGAGGCGTACCACACCCTGGAAAGTTGACACAACCACCACAGAGGGTTAAGCTGTGATCCGAGGCTCAAAAATCAGGTCCTGGTCGAAGACCTCTAAGAAACTGATGCAGCAATGATAACTTGCTTCACACAAGGAGGAGCTGATATCATCTGATCCTAATTTTGGGCATATCATGTGGACCAAGGGACCTGGTCAATGTCACAGGCTCAGGATGACAGAGGACTGCATGCCAGCTTTCCCTGAACCTGCTGTCAGGGTGGCATGCCCCCTCTGAGAGCTTTCAGGGCCACGAATTTCTCCAAAGCCATTTCTAGTTTTAGTCAATGACCAGCTTTGTGTGACTCTTCAAGCCAACCTGTGTCCAAACAGGCATCACATCCACGTCTCATACTCACTGTTGGCATGAAGCATTTTCTTGTGGCCTCAGGAATTCCCCTTCTGAAATGGGTAATAACAAAATATGCAATTTAGTTCTTTTTTGTTCGCCTTGTTGTTCAAAGTTAATGATTGTATGATACTTAACTTTAAAGTGTCTTCAATTCTCTTTTTCTCATTGACGCTGTGAGACTAAATTCTTGAAGTTTAGACTTTATAGAGGAACCTAGGAAGGTGCAAAGTGTATTCATTTGAATAATAGTATTGTCTGAATTTTGAAGTCATGTAAGAGCAGGATAGTAAAAACAAACACCTTTCTGATTTCAAATCATCACGTATCAAACATCAGACCCAGGGTCTATCAAGCCCATCAAACCACTTGAAAGCAACAAGATAAAATTGAAACACTGGCAGAGACAATCTCCCTACTTCATCTTTGAATTACTGTAATAACAGTAATAACCAGGTCTTTTCCAGTTACATATCTCCTCCATGTAACTCAAAGTACATTTATATTGAAAAACTCGGCTGGACACAGTGGCTCACGCCTGTAATCCCAGCACTCTGGGAGGCCAAGGTAGGTGGATAACTTGAGGTCAGGAGTTCGAGACCAGCCTGGCTAACACGGTGAAACCCTGTCTCTACTAAAAATACACAAATTAGCCAGGCATGATGGTGCGCGCCTGTAGTCCTGGCTACTCGGGAGGCTGAGGCAGGAGAATCGCTTGAACCCGGGAGGCGGAAGTTGCAGCTGAGATCGCGTCACTGCAGTCCAGCCTGGCAACAGAACAAGACTCCATCTCAAAAAAAAAAAGAAAAAAAAAGAAAAAAAAGAAAAACTCTACTACCACAAATAAAGAAACCTAAATGACTGGAAGGCAACATCATTGTCCTCCACTCATTTTTAAAGTATTTTAGGAAATTCTGCTCTTCAATATTGGTGAAATTGAAAAACGTGTTGACACACTCCTTTGTATAACACACATATCTGGTTTTAATGCAGACTTCCCTGTTTATGGTTATACCTAACATTAACTGAGCAACTGCTCAGTAGTAGAGTTTTTCAGGAACTAAGTCATTTGCGTATATGATTTTATTTAATCCTTCTAACTCTAGACAGTAGATACTACCACTTCCTCCATTGCACAGCTAGGGAATCTGGGTGTTTAGGCAACCTGTCGCAGGTCACTCAGCAGTCAGGCTTGAATCCAGACAGCGTGATTCCAAAGCCCATACCCCTCACTACTTCTCGAAGCATTCTACTAATTTCTGTCGGAACTACGTGTCATTTAGAAAAGGTAACCATTTTTCCTTTGAGGCTCAGCCTCTTCACTCCTTGTCTATTCCTTCCACTTTCCTTCCTGCTTCCTGTCAGGCTCTCTAATGTATACCTTTGGATTTCCTCAGTGTTCTTTTCCAGCCACAGCGAGGAACCTGGCCTCCCTCTGGCTCCCAGTTGCCCACAGTGCAAGCTCTGGAGAAAGGCTGAGCCTGCTGGGAAACCCAAGCCGCTGGCCACTGGCGACAGACATAGCAGCACTGCCTGGGAAGTGTGAAGTTACTTACCTCCATGTACACATCGAGCTCCCAGACTCAGGTAAGACCACATCCCCTGACCCTTCCAAGGGATGCATTTATTTTCATGGTTACACAGAAGTGAGGAGCTCTCAGACTCTCTGAGAGAACTGCTGAACTTAGCAATGTAAACTCAAAGCAAAGTGCATAGCTGCTGATCTAAGCTTTCCTTCTCTTATACTTACTCATACTCTAATATGTACAGAGTAGGAAATTTGGGGAACTTAGGAGTAAAACCTGCTTCATTAAATCATATTTCTTTAGGGTTACTGGGAACTAAAAGTTTTGCAAAAATTTCTCTGGAAGCGCTTAGGATCATTTTAAATAAATTATGAATTGATTAGCAGATATGCTGAATTTGTTAGATGCCTATATCCAGGGCTTCTGTTGGAAAGAAGCTGCTCTGTTTCTGCAGCTTGTGAATGATGACATCTGACTGTTGCGGCAGGCAATAGCGCGTGGGTTCCCCAGATCCGTGTGTCCACCTTCAAACAGTGTGACCTTGAACCAGCTCCTTCACTTCTTCAAACCTTAGCGTCTCTGTAAAAAGTTGGGGCATTTACATTCCTCGCCTAAGGTTACTGCAAAGATCAAATGACATCATGTCTGTGAAAATGTCCCGCACAGGCACTGGCAGAGTAGACATTTCATAAATGGTAGTTTTATTTAATTTTATGTCATTTTAAGGGAGGGGCAGATGTAAAAGCTTGTTATTGAGAAATAAGGAAACAGAAGCCATAAATTTGTGGTCTGCAATTTTTCCTTCACATAAGAAAACTGTTCACCAAAGCTATGTTTGCAAACAGGAATACCAGAATCTTTTACAATATTTCTCCCACTAAAACCTCAACTTTTAGTAATTGGACACTTCAAAGTTTGGCTATACAATCTTTTCCTGCTATATACATATTTACAATATAAAAATTAAGACAAAAAATACACAGTCTGAGTCAATAGGGAATGCAGATGATCAGATGTAAGTGTTAGGTTCCACAGCCTATCAGAAATCATTTACAAAGATGGTAAATATAGTGCTCACAATAAGAAAATTAGCAAATGAGAAATTCTACACAATAAAAAACATTTATAAAGAAGGCTTATGTGGAAAAATTACATTTCCATCTTTAAAATTATCTGCAAATCACCTAAAATTTCATTTTCAGCATTATTTCTTTTTTTTTTTTTTTTTTTTTGAGACGGAGACTCTCTCTGTTGCCCAGGCTGGAGTGCAACGGTGCAATCTTGGTTCACTGCAACCTCCGCCTCCTGAGTTCAAGCGATTCTCCTGCCTCAACCTCCCAAGTAGTTGGGATTACAGGCACCCGCCACCATGCCCAGCTACTTTTTTTGTATTTTTTAGTAGAGACAGGGTTTCACCATGTTGGCCAGGCTGGTCTCGAACTCCTGACCTCAGGTGATCCACCCACCTCGGCCTCCCAAAGTGCTGGGATTACAGGCGTAAGCCACCATGCTCAGCCTATTTCCAGTTTTTTTTAAGAATAATAAAATGGAGTTGCCATTGCTTTGTTCAACATTTCCCTTTGGGTAATAACATAATTAATCTACTGAAAAAAGGACCCATGGGGGCTCATAAAGAAATGCTGTAATACATGTCGGCCCAACAACAACAACAAAATGTGCAACAGAACAGCCCAGAAAGAAAACTGAAATGTGAACCCCTGATAAGAATTTTTCTTTGCATGAGGCTCCTGGGCCTACAACTAAACAAGTATCGCACTGCCCAAGTAGCTGGAAGGCATTTCCTATTTAAAGGGTGCAATCGCTAGAAAGGAGTTCAGGCCACAGTGACTGTCAGCAAGCTCAGATTACAGCAAAACCTCTGAAGTTATTTCCAAAACATAATCAGAGCTCTCCTCTGCACAGTCAAAGCAGTGACAAATTCCTAGAACTGATTTTTGTTGCTGAGTTCAGCACTTAATCTCTGAGAAAGCTCAGATTAGCCAGGCTGAATAAACAAGAAACAAACCAAAAAAATTTCCAGTGGAGTTTCAGCCACAACTAAATGAGTTGTCCTGTTTCACCAAAAATTCATGCACACAGCTAAGTACTCTCCTCATCTTCAAAAAATCTATAGTTGTCCAACTTTCTAAAATTCTCTTAAGTTTGATAACGTTAAAAACAGTGATAGTGAGACCTCCACTATTCCTTCCCTCAGATATACAAGTAATATATCTAAGCAAGTACATGGTATTTTGATAAAAATTGTCTATAGCCACACAAGCTGTATTATTTCTGCCCATGTTTTAAAAATTAAGAGTCTTTAGTTGAAATCCATCCTAATTACCCCAGCCCAAAGTACAGAAGAACAAAAAGTTACAGGGTTCTCTAAAAGCTTTTTGTTAAGAAGTCCCATTTTAAAGAAAAATCTTAAAGGATCTATGGGAACAGATACAATTTCAGGAAGAATTTCATATCTTCAAGTTTATGTTTAAGAAGAAATACAACTGGTTAAATCAAATTTAGTAACATATTTATTTTAAGAATAAAATGCCCTCTTTTGTTGGTGCCAGAATTTATGTTCATACTTTGTTGTCACTAGTGGTACAGATTCCCTTCTACTAAAATTTAGTTGGGGGTGTCTGAAAGACCTCAAATGGGCTTCTCTGGGTATCATTTCTCAAGGCTCCCACAGAGAGAAAAACCAGTCACAGAATAAACTCTTATAGAGGCAGTTATTCATTTCCTGAGCTAACCCACTTCCTTCTTCATACATTTCCTTCTCTTCATCAACGTGTTTTTTGAAATTAGCATTGAAATCATCTTGCAAAATATACTTTTGGACCTAGGGCCGGGATTCTAGGCAAATTCCAATGGCCATGTCATTTTTAATATCATCACTGTAGTGATACAAAATTAGAACGCCAAATGAAGTGTCATGTCAGTAGCACAGAAGGCTCCCTGCAATGCTAATTGTGTTTCAGCAAAAGAATCTGAATCATTATGAACTAGATCCATACTGTGAGAAAACAAATGTTATTAAAAAAAACTGAATGCAAAAAGTTTCATGGTTCCTGACTACTCCATATGGAAAAGTATGGCATCTATCATAAAGAAATAAATTTTTTTAACCTTTCAAAGCTTAGCGAAACTGTAATGAGTTGTTGGGTTTCTCCACTCTAAATACAACCTTGGAGATAAAAACTGGAAATCTCATAATTAAATTTACCTATTTTATTAGACATGCACCTTCTCCATGATTATTGTCTTCACTTTGATCAAAGCTAACACAAGAAGTTGAACTAAAATGTGGCTCTCATCATTCTTCTGTGCTAATAAATATAAAAATAATTTAAAAAATAAAATCAGTTCTTACCTAAATATAAAAAGCTTTACTTACTTAGCAACAATGAGTGATACCACGGAAACAGACAAAAGAAATAGTCTCTCAAAATGTTTATTTTTGTCAGAATAGCTGACGATTTTCTGTTAAGTATTTTGGTGTATTGTTATAATAAGCATTTTCCCCCTTTGAAAAATCCATTCAAAATATCTCAACCATCGAGGTAAAGCACTTTAACTAAAAAAAAACAAAAAAAACCCTGATTTGTTTTAAAGAAAAAAAAATCTTAAAATTCCTTTTGCTTGATAAATAGAAATAATCTCTTCTTGTTCTACTCTGGTGAACACAAATGTATTTTATACAGCCAAGAATCCAGTCACTTATTGGCAAACCAAAGGTGGGAACAATTCATTTACACGTTCTACTCAAACACAGGGCAACACTGCCGTGTTCATATATACTTTTCTTTATAGTTACCAACACTTTTCTGGCAAAGACAAAGTTTTGGAATGGCAAAAGCAACAGAAGTTTTAGATCTCAAAGCTCCAGAAAGGAATTAATCTGAGTCTTCATCATCGAGATAGTCCTCGGCATTGCTTAATGTTCGAACTGCATCTGAAAGAAAGAGGAGGGAAAAAAGCAAAATAGAGAAATTATAAACTGCTCAGATTTTATTTTTTCATTTTCAAAGCTCTTAAATTAGAATAGAATCTTCCATCTGACCCAGGGATTCTACTTTCCCTGAGGATCTTTCTCTGCTTTTGCTTTTCAGCCTAACCATTAAGTTTCTGTTGCCACAGAGGCTGACCATGCATTCCATAGTCATGCAGAAGAGTTTTGGTCCTAGGTGCCATGCATCCATTTCGAACAGAAAGCCCCAGCCACAGGCACCATGACCAACATGACACACCACCAGCAGCACTCCACTCTGACAACTGCGCTTCCAGCCTCCTCTCCCAGTGACAGCTTGAGGTCTTGCCTAAAGGCAAAGTCACTAGGTAGGACGTTAACTACCGAAGGGGAAAAAGGAAAAGAAAGAACAAAAACAAAGAAGCTTCCGTTTCAATGTAGAAAACACCGACAATAAAGCAAAAGGCTGAAATGGGGGGAAAAAGTTTTAAAATAGAAAGAGCTGGACCCCATCAAATGTTCAAGCAACTTTGAACAGGACTCGAAAGGAAGACATCTGATCTTTCACAGTCACCCCTTCAACTGTCTAGTCAAATTCCTATAGCAACAGATTAGCCCAAGTATCATTTTAGTGGGAAAAACAGAATGCAAACACAGGCACATTGTTGAAGTTCAATAAATATATGTCACAGCACCCAGATCTTCATGGTCTCTAAGTATCACATCTCTGAAGCTTATCATACATATGACCAGTTCCAAGTATGGCGCAGGAAGTGTAAGGGATGGACCTAGAACCCTAGTCATGTCATAAAGCAAGCAACCTATCAAAGACAGCATCATGTGAAAGGGTCTGAGATTCAACTTAAAGAGGCCTCCACTAGCCAAAGATGGGCTATTGATAAAGCTACTAACTGGACTGGATTAAAGCACATCAAATATTTCAAGGCACACCAAAAAGAACTCATTTGTCACCCTTTGCAGGATGACAGAGACCAGCTTATTATTTTAAAAACTCCTAAATAAAGGGCAAAAATCAAGCATTTATCCTGCCCTTGCTACATTAACTATTCCTCTGCATAACAAAACAATTGATGAGGGAAAGCTTTTCCTGATAGAATGTTCCAGCTAATAACTCAAAAAGAAGATGATTTAATATCATCATTTTGTGCTGTTTAGTGAAGTAACAGATCTAGGCAATGATCATCAATGGATGTCACATTACAGGAAGAGAGACAACCAGGGATCAAGTGCCCCTGATAAAAGAACACAATATTCTATATGATTTATTATTCCTTCTACTCCCAAAAAAGATACATGATAAGGTAGGTAAGTAGATAGGTAGGTAGGTGAATAGATAGATAGATTGAACCTAAATTGGATCAAACCTCTGGCTAGCTAGCTAGATTAGATACATAGCTAGGTAGGTAGGTAAGTAGGTAAGTAGATGGATAGAACCTAAATTGGATCAAACCTCTAGATAGATAGATAGATAAGATAGGCAGGCAGATACATGATTGATTGATTGATTGATTGATTGATACAATGAACCTAAATTGGATCAAACCTCTAAATCTAACACTAATTGACAAAAACATAAAGGACAGAGGAACATGACAAATAACACCATGGGAATGCAGTTAGAATGTCCACAATGGGAAATTCAAGTGAGTTGACCCAGTTTCTTTAACAAATAAATTGCAAGGTTAAAAAGGGGGAAGAGGAGAGGGAAAGGAACTATTGCTTAAAAAATAAATAAAGAGATATATCTACCAATCACAAACTGACCTTATGTGAATCCTGACTTAAATAAACCATAAGTAAATAAATAAGTAAAAACAAAGATGTATGAGAAAATGGAAGTCTGGACAAGGACAAGATATTTGATGATATTAAGGAATATTAAGGAATTATTTTTTAGGTATGCTAATGCTCTTTTTAAAAAAAGAAGTTTTCATGTTTACATGTTTTGGAAAATGATTATTGAGAAAAAGAAAAGAAGAAGGGATGATCAGTACAAGGGAGGTGGAAGCCGATTTATCTTGCAAGAGAGAGAAGGAAAGATAAAGCAGAACAGAGACCAAGTCTCTTTTCTGGATCTCATTCTGTCACCCAGGCTGCAGTGCAGTGGTACAATCATGGCTCACTGCAGCCTCGACTTTCTGGACTCAAGCGATCCTCCCACCTCAGCCTCCCAAGTAGCTAAGACTACAGGTGTGCATCACCACACTCAGCTAGTTTTTAATTTTTTTTGTAGAGATGTCATCTCACTATGTTGTCCAGGCTAGTCTTGAACTCCTGGATGCAAGCAATCCTCCCTGCCTCCCAAAGTGCTGGGATTACAGGTGTGAGCCACCACACCTGGCCATGTTTCAGTGACTTCACACCAGCCTTCAAGCTACTGGAAGTCTTCAGGTTGACTCTATTATTCTCCACTCTCCTCAAGAGAAGTTCACAAGAAGTGGGAGGAATATATTTTGTTCTCCCCCAACACACACCCAGGAACTTCAGGACTTCATGTCAACTTGGTAAAATGTAGCTTTCTAAGCTAAAGCCTGAGAGACAAATAGGAAAACTCTGTCCTCTTCTACTTTGCTATCCTAAGTTTTGCCCATATTCTGTGTCCTTGGATGGTTACTTCTGCTCTTTATTTTATTCTTACTTCTCCTATTAAAAAGAGAGGATGATTTGCCATGGTGCAGACTCTGACTGAGTGGTCATCAAAAGACAGGCCCAAGTCAGGCAAATAAATTCCTTCTCCTTCCTTCCTTTCATGAACTGTTGTGAGGCACTTTTCTCAGGAAACCTCCCACATGGTCAGTTGTTGTGTGATGAGCTGTATCTCTTCACAGCCCACCTCTGGGCATAGCACGCATAGGAATGTATCTTCTTGCAGCACTGCCATCCTTCCCTAGCTCACGTTCATTTTACCTCAATCCCATCACCCTGGCTTTACATATCTCAAATCAAGAACCAGCACTTAAAACCAACCAACAAACATACAAACAATAAATAAATGATGGAGAAATAAACACAGGCATACGGATGAATCTCACAGACATAATGTAAATGAAAGAGGTCAGTCACAAAAACTACATACTGTTTGGTTCCATTTACATAAAGTTCACGATCGGGCAGAACTAATCTATGGTGAGAGAAGCAGAAGACACTGAGGGAGGCATGTGGCGTGTGGGAACTGTTCTCTAGCTTCATCTGGGTTGTGGCGAACAGGTGTAAAAAAAATTAATCAAGCTGTATACTTCAGATTTATGTACTTACTTAATGTAAATTATACACAAATTTTTAAAAGTTGGAAAAAAAATTTTTTAAATTTATAGGGCTCAACTCTTGAGTATAACCCCCAGTTGTATAACCTAGTTATCTTCCATAGTAACTGCAAAATGTGAATTTTTGTACCTATTAAAAAATCCACGTTGTGCTTCTAAAAGTAGACTACAACTACTTTGGGAGGCCAAGGCAGGCAGATCGCTTGAGGTCAGGAGTTTGAGACCAGCCTGGACAAAAAAGGTGAAACCTCATCTCTAATAAAAATACAAAAATTAGCCGTGCATGGTGGCTCATGCCTGTAATCCCAGCTACTCAGGAGGCTGAGGCAGGAGAATCACTTGAGCCCGGGAGGCAGAGGTTGCAGTGAACTGAGACTGTGTCACTTCACTCCAGCCTGGGTGACAGAGTGAGACTCTGTCTCAAAAAAAAAAAAAAAGTGGACAACAATATCAGAATATACCTTTTCCAACTTAGAGTTCATGCTGGCAATTAACTCTATGGCCAAATAGTCCAAACCTATTCCAGTGAGGATCATAATACAAATTAAAGCTTTTTTTTTTAACTGTATAATTGGGGAAATGAAGCATGAAAAAACATTTTAAAAGTAACATGAAAATTGAAATATAAAAACTCATTTCTTGGCTCTGTCTGCCAGGCCCTAAGATTACCTCATTAATGAATCCATTACCTAATCAGTTCGAATTTAGGAAGGTAGACTAAACATACTTGGGGTGCACAGAGAAAAGAGTACCTGCCTCCCAGCCCTGTTCTACAAAGGCTGCAGAAAGGCTCATCACCTGCTTCCCTCAACTCAAACCACTCCTGAGTAAGGCTTCTGGGTAAGCTCTCTGGGGTCTAAGAAAGTTTGGTATATGCCTTGTCTATCAAAATGGAGCTCACAGCATGCATGAGACTCTGATACCTTCAGGTCATAAGAAGCCTTACTCTTCAGTCAGGACAGGCTAAGGGTAGCCACACAACAAGAAGTCAGTGGCGGAGAAAGGAAGTTAGGCCAGAGTCCTACTTCCTGACCCAATCAAGGCAGCAAGGAGTAGGAGGTCAAACTCAAGCAGAAGTATGTCTCTCACGCTGCTGCAAATATGGCTTCTCAATCATAATGTAGCTGGGGAGCACCAGCTCAGCTGATACTTTCTCATTCCCTTAGTAGAACCCATCTCCATCTACCCATGAGGAATTACTTTAAAGAAAGGCTTGCACTGCCAGTGAGCTCTCATGGATTAATTAAGGAATACCAACTGATTAACAGTTACACTATATTCAAACTGAAGTTAAAAAAAGAAAAGAAATCTGGAACAAAGACATATCTAGAATAAAGAACAAAAGGAGGCCGGGCACAGTGGCTCTCGCCTGTAATCCCAGTGCTTTGGGAGGCTGAGACAGGAGGATGGCTTGAGTCCACAAGTTCGAGACCAACCTGGACAACATGGCAAGACCCCTATCTCTACATTAAAAAAAAAAAATTAGCTGGGCATGATGACACATGCCTGTAGTCCCATTTTCTCAGGAAGCTGAGATGGGAGGTTCACTTGAGCCTAGGAGTTTGAGGCTGCAGTGAGCTATGATTGCACACCTGCACTCCAGGCTGGGAGTGCAGGTTATTTTTATCTAAAAAAATAATAAAAATGTACACCTAAACTCTATTTTAAAAAACCACCCATAGTACTACGAGTAAAGTCCAAAAGATTTAGCAAAGTCTAGAAAAATTTTGATTATAGTTTACTGATATCCTCATTTAAAACAGAAATAAAATATAATCATGGAGCTATTAAATGTTATTTTAAAAAATATTTAGTGATAATCGCTCATAAATACATACTGAAATGAGGGAATGAAGACGATCGTTCTCTGAAAAGGACTATAATGGAAAGCAAGGTGATTAGAACTTGATTGCAAGGAATAAAAGAAACACACAATAAAGGTAAAAGATTATGTTTCTTGTCTAATTTCTGTTTAATTGAGGATGTCCTATTTTGGGGGTTCTGATTAAGATCAAGGATACAGAAACAAACTTCAGAATCATCTGAAGAGTTTATCTTTTTTTTTTTTTTTTTTTTTGAGATATGGTCTCACTCTCACCCAGGCTGGAATGCAGTGGTGCAATCACAGCTCACTGCAGCCTCAACCTCCCAGGGCTCAAGTGATCCCCCAGCTCAGCCTCCTGAGTAGCTGGGACTACAGGCCCACACCACAATGTCTGGCTAATTTTTGGTACTTTTTGTAGAGACGGGGGTCTCACTTTGTTGCTCAGGCTGGTCCACAACTCCTGGGCTCAAGTGAACCTCCTGCCTTGGCCTCCCAAAGTGCTGGGATTACAAGCATAAGCCACTGCACTCAGCTGAGTTTATCTCTTTTGCGCAATTCTAAGTTAGTAAATCTTAGTTATGGGGCACCAGAGAAGAAAGGAGAATTTAAAACAAATACCTGTTCCCTGTTTCTTTTTTAGGAGAGATGCACAGGCAGCATTGGTAGCCATGTCGAAGGCCAGCTTCTTCTCATTGTTTCTTAAGTCTGTTCTAGCACCTTCCCAACACAAGAAAAGTCAATTAGGTGTCTTTGAAGACTATATAGTAGTAGCCAATCCTCTCTCCCCACAGCTAACAACTTTTGGCAAAATAAACTAGTGAACAACTCTGGCCCAGAAGTAAACGTTCTCAAAACAATAAACTTTCTCATGCAGTATAATTTGGCATCTTTAATCAGGAAGCTTGTTGCTGCACCTACGATAACAATTAATTCCGAGCCTTTCGGGTCCCTATAGAATTGCATGTGAACTTTTCAGTGAGGAGTTTATGGTCCCTGTGGGGCTTAACTTCAATGAGCCCTTTGCTTCCTCTTTTGCTCAAGAGGGTCTTTAGAAAAGACCAAGTGGGTAGTGCTTGAGGGGATTAATATTTTATATCTCTAAGTATGCTCTCATGCAAATTAGCAGAATAGCAACACATAAAACCAAGAGGCAATTCATTATTCCCATAAGCCATCTTCTACCCACTTTTCCTTTGCCTTTATTATGTTCAAAATTACATCAGAATTCATGAATACATTTGCATTGTTAAGGATTCAAAAATACAAATGTATGCTGAACAAAAGCACAAGTTCCATTTCATTCCTTCATCTTCTACCTACTCCTAAGGTAACCATTCTTAACAAGTGGGTGTGAGTTCTTATCTCCCTTATTTGCATCAATGCATTCATACACATATTGATATAGACACAAAATCATACTACACGTATTGGTCTGTAATTTCATGTTTTTAAAACTTAATGTCTAATGGTACTGTTTTCTTAGCAAATACACATATTTGTAACTCAACCATTTAAGTATTCCATTTTGTGGATGCTCCAAAATTTAATTACTCCTGTACTGATGGGCACTTAGGCTACTCCTAATTTTCATTATCACAAATACTCCAGTGAACATACTTGAACAACATCTTTGTTCACATGTATTTCTGAAGAATGGTTTACTAAAAATAGTATTGGAAATTCAGGCTAAGTCCATTTTAAATTCTGACAGCTACTGTCAGATTGCTTTTCATACTAGTCTCTAATGATCCTCTGAATTTCTGTGGTATCAGTTGTAATATCTCCTTTTTCATCTCTGATTTTAAGATTGCTTTCCAAGAAGGCTTTAGGCCAAGCACGGTGGCTCACATCTGTAATCCTAGCACTTTGGGAGGCCAAGGTGGGCGGATCATTTGAGGTCAGGAGTTCAAGACCAGCCTGGCCAACATGGCCCATCTCTACTAAAAATACAAAAATTAGCCAAGCATGGTGGCGCATGCCTGTAATCCCAGCTACTTGGGAGACTGAGGCATGAGAATCGCTGGAACCCAGGAGGCGGAGACTGCAATGAGCCAAGATTGCACCACTGCACTCCAACCTGGGCAATCGAGCGAGACTACGTCTCAAAGAAAACCAAAAAAAGCAAAAAAAGAAGGCTTTATCAGTTCATACTTTCTG